>NW_027276930.1:0-33608 GCF_030028105.1 Mobula birostris | reverse complement strand
GGAGTGAGAGACGGGGAGAGAGATGGAGGGAGAGACGAGGAGAGAGATGGAGGGAGAGATGGGGAGAGAGATGGAGAGAGATGGGGAGAGAGATGGAGAGAGAGATAGGGAGAGAGATGGAGAGAGAGACGGAGAGAGAGATGGAGAGAGATGGAGAGAGTGATGGAGAGAGATATGGAGAGAGAGATGGAGAGAGATGGAGATAGAGATGGAGAGAGAGATGCAGAGAGTGATGGAGTTATAGATGGAGAGACAGATGGGGAGAGAGACGAAGAGAGAGAGTCGGAGGCAGAGACAGAGAGAGAGATATGGAGAGACATGTAAAGAGAGATGGAGAGAGAGATGGAGAGAGAAATAGGGAGAGATGGAGTGACAGACAGAGAGAGATGGTGAGAGAGATGGGGACAGAAATGGTGAGAGAGATGGAGAGAGATGGGGTGAGAGATGGAGAGAGAGATATGCAGAGGGAGATAGAGAGAGAGATGGAGCGAGATGCAGAGAGAGACGGAGAGAGAGATGGAGAGAGAGACGGAGAGAGAGATGGAGAGAGAGATGGAGAGATAGAGAGAGAGAGAGACGGTGAGAGAGATGGAGAGAGAGACAGAGAGAGAGATGGAAAGAGATGGAGAGAGTGATGGAGAGAGAGATGGAGAGAGAGATTGTTAGAGATGGAGAGAGAGTCAGGAGAGAGATGCAGAGAGATGGAGAGAGAGATGGAGAGAGAAACTGAGAGAGATGGAGAGAGAGAGATGGAGAGGGAGATGGAGAGAGATGGAGAGAGAGATGGAGAGAGATGGAGAGAGTTGGAGAGAGATGGAGAGTGAGACAGTGAGAAAGACGGAGAGAGAGATGGAGAGACGGATGAAGAGAGAGACAGAGAGAGATGGAGAGAGATGGGGTGAGAGATGGAGAGTGAGTTGGAGAGAAAGATGGAGAGAGAGATATGCAGAGAGAGATAGAGAGAGAGATGGAACGAGATGCAGAGAGAGACGGACAGAGAGATGGAGGGTGAGACGGAGAGAGAAATGGAGAGAGAGATAGAGAGAGAGATGGAGGGAGAGACAGGGTGAGAGACGGAGAGAGAGATGGGGAGAGAGATGGAGAGGAGATGGAGAGAGATGGAGAGAGTGATGGAGAGGGTGATGTAGAGAGAGATGGAGAGAGGATGGTGAGAGATGGAGAGAGAGAAGGGGGGATAGATGGCCAGGGAGATGGAGAGAGCGATGGGAGAGAGACAGAGAGAGAGACTCAGAGAGAGATGGGAAGAGAAATGGAGGGAGAGACGGGGAGAGAGACAGAGAGAGAGATGGCGAGAGAGATGCAGAGAGATGGAGAGGGAGACGGGGAGAGAAATGGAGAGAGATGGGGAGAGAGATGGAGAGAGAGATGGGGAGAGAAGGAGAGAGAGACGAAAGAGAGATGGAGAGAGAGAGATGGAGAGGAGATGGAGAGAGATGGAGAGAGAGATGGAGAGAGATGGAGAGTGTGACAGTGAGAAAGACGGAGAGAGATGGAGAGTGTGACAGTGAGAAAGACGGAGAGAGATGGAGAGACGGATGAAGAGAGAGACAGAGAGAGATGGAGAGAGATGGGGTGAGAGATGGAGAGAGAGGTATGCAGAGAGAGACAGAGAGTGAGATGGAGAGAGAGATGGAGAGAGAGATGGAGAGATAGAGAGAGAGACGGTGAGAGAGATAGAGAGAGAGACAGAGAGAGAGATGGAAAGAGAGATGGAGAGAGAGATTGTTAGAGATGGAGAGAGAGTCAGGGAGAGAGTTGCAGAGAGATGGAGAGAGAGATGGAGAGAGAGAGATGGAGAGGGAGATGGAGAGAGATGGAGAGAGAGATGGAGAGAGATGGAGAGAGTTGGAGAGAGATGGAGAGTGAGACAGTGAGAAAGACTGAGAGAGAGATGGAGAGACGGATGAAGAGAGAGACAGAGAGAGATGGAGAGAGATGGAGAGAGAGATGGAGAGAGAGACGGAGAGAGAGACGGAGGGAGAGATGGAGAGAGAGATGCAGAGAGAGACAGGAGAGAGAGACGGAGTGAGTGATGGAGAGAGAGACGGGGAGAGAGATGGAGAGAGAGATTGAGAGAGAGACAGCGAGATAGATGGAGGGAGAGATGGCGAGAGATGGAGAGAGAGACGGAGAGAAAGACGGAGAGAGAGATAGAGAGAGCTGGGGAGAGAGATGGAGAGAGTGATGGAGAGAGAGATGGAGAGAGAGATGGAGAGAGAGACTGAGAGGGAGATTGGGAGAGAGACGGGGAGAGAGATGGAGAGAGATGGGGGGACAGACGGAGAGAGAGATGGGGAGAGATGGAGAGAGAGATGGAAAGAGAGATGGAGAGTGAGAGATGGATAGAGAGATGGAGAGAGAAACAGAGAGAGATAGAGAGAGAGATGGAGAGAGATGGAGAGAGAGATGGAGAGAGATGGAGAGTGAGACGGTGAGAAAGACAGAGAGAGATATGGAGAGACGGATGAAGAGAGAGACAGAGAGAGATGGAGAGAGAGATGGGGAGAGAGATGGAGAGAGAGTTGGAGAGAGAGATGGTGAGAGAGAGATGCAGAGAGAGATACAGAGAGAGATGGAGAGGGAGATGGAGAGAGACAAGGAGAGGGAGACGGGGAGATAGAAGGAGAGAGGGACAGGGAGAGAGATGATGGAGAGAGAGACAGTGAGAGAGTAGGAGAGAGACGTGGAGAGAGATGGTGAGAGAGATGGAGAGAGAGATGGGGAGAGATGGAGAGAGAGACGGAGAGAGATGGAGAGAGAGATGGGGAGGGAGATGGAGAGAGAGATGGAGAGAGATGGAGAGAGTGATGGAGAGAGAGATGGAGAGACAGATGGAGAGAGAGACTGAGAGGGAGATTGGGAGAGAGACGGGGAGAGAGCTGGAGAGAGATGGGGAGAGAGAGTGACAGAGAGAGAGATGGAGAGAGAGATGGAGAGAGAGACGGAGAGAGATGGAGAGAGAGCTGGGGAGAGAGATGGAGAGAGAGATGGAGAGAGAGATGGGGAGAGATTGAGAGAGAGATGGAGAGAGAGATGAGGAGAGAGATGGAGAGAGAGATGGAGAGAGACAGAGAGAGAGATGCAGAGAGAGACGGGGAGAGAGATGGAGAGAGAGATTGAGAGAATGAGAGATGGAGAGAGAGACAGGGAGAGAGATGGAGAGAGAGACGGAGAAAGAGACGGAGAGAGAGATGGGGAGAGAGATGGAGAGAGAAATGGAGAGAGATGAGAGAGTGATGGTGAGAGAAATGGGGAGAGAGAGACGGAGAGAGAAACGGAGAGAGAGATGGGAAGAGAGATGGAGGGAGAGACGGGGAGAGAGACAGAGAGTGAGATGGGGAGAGAGATGCAGAGAGATGGAGAGAGAGACTGGCAGAGAGTTGGAGAGAGATGGTGAGTGAGATGGAGAGAGAGATGGGGGAGAGATGGAGAATGAGATGGAAAGAGAGATGGAGAGAGACAGAGAGAGAGATGGAGAGAGAGATGAAGAGAGATGGAGAGAGTGATGGAGAGAGAGACGGAGAGAGTGATGGAGAGAGAGATTGCGAGAGATGGGGAGAGATGGGGAGAGAGATGTTAAGAGAGATGGAGAGAGAGTCAGAGAGAGAGAGATGGAGAGAGAGACGGGGAGTGAGAAGGAGAGAGAGACAGGGAGAGAGAAGAAGAGAGAGATGGAGAGAGAGATAGGGAGAGAGATGGAGAGAGAGATTGAGAGAGAGACGGGGAGATAGAAGGAGAGAGGGACAGGGTGAGAGATGATGGAGAGAGAGACAGTGAGAGGGATGGAGAGAGAGATGGAGAGAGATGGAGAGTGAGATGGTGAGAAGGACAGAGATGGAGAGAGATGGGGAGAGAGATGAAGAGAGAGAAAGGGAGAGAGTTGGAGAGAGAGAGATGGAGAGAGAGACGGGAGAGAGATGGAGCGCGATCGAGAGAGTGATGGAGAGAGAGTTGGAGAGAGAGATGGAGAGAGACAGAGAGAGACGGGGAAAGAGATGGAGAGAGTGATGGAGAGACAGACGGAGAGAGATGGAGAGAGACGAAGAGAAAGATGGAGAGACAGATAGAGAGAGAGACAGAGAGATAGATGGAGGTAGAGATGGGGAGAAAGATGGAGGGAGAGACGGGGAGAGAGACGAAGAGAGAGATGGGGAGAGAGACGGGGAGAGAGATGGAGGAGAGATGGAGAGAGAGAAAGGGAGAGATTGAGAGAGAGATGGAGAGAGAGATGGGGAGAGAGATGGAGAGAGAGATGGAGAGAGACGGAGAGAGAGATGGGGAGAGAGATGGAGAGAGAGATGGAGAGAGAGATGGAGAGAGACGGAGAGAGAGATGCAGAGAGAGACGGGGAGGGAAACGGAGAGAGAGATGGAGAGAGATATGGGGAGAGAGACGGAGAGAGAGATGGAGAGATGGAGAGAGAGAGAGACGGGGAGGGAGATGGCGAGAGAGATGGAGAGAGATGGAGAGAGTGATAGAGAGATGGAGAGAGTGATGGAGAGAGATGGAGAGAGAGATTGGGGAGAGAGATGCAGAGAGATGGAGAAAGAGATGGAGAGAGAGACAAAGAGAGATGGAGAGATAGATGGAAAGAGATAGGGAGAGAGACGGAGAGAGAGATGGAGAGAGCAATGGAGAGAGAGATGGGGAAAGAGATGGAGAGAGAGATGGAGAGAGAGACTGAGAGAGAGACAGAGAGAGAGATCAGAAGAGAAATGGAGGGAGAGACGGGGAGAGAGACAGAGAAGGAGATGGGGAGAGAGACGGGGAGAGAGATGGAGAGAGATGGGGGAAAGAGATGGAGAGACAGATGTGGAGAGATGGAGAGAGAGATGGAAAGAGAGAATGAGAGAGAGATGGAGAGAGAGACAGAGGGAGAGATAGAGAGAGAGATGGAGAGAGATGGAGAGAGAGATGGAGAGAGATGGAGAGTGACACAGTGAGAAAGACGAGAGAGATATGGAGAGACGGATGAAGAGAGAGACAGAGAGAGATGGAGAGAGAGATGGGGAGAGAGATGGAGAGAGAGTTGGAGAGAGAGATGGAGAGAGAGAGATGCAGAGAGAGATGGAGAGAGAGATGGAGGGAGAGACAGGGTGAGAGACGGAGGGAGAGATAGTTAGAGAGATGCAGAGAGAGATGGAGAGAGAGACGGAGAGAGAGATGGAGAGAGAGATGGAGAGAGAGATTGGAGAGATAGAGAGAGTGAGAGATGGTGAGAGAGATGCAGAGAGATGGAGAGAGCGATGGAGAGAGAGACTGAGAGAGATGGAGAGATAGATGGAGAGAGATGGGGCGAGAGATGGAGAGAGAGATGGAGAGAGAGACGGGGAGAGAGATGGAGGGAGAGATGAGAAGTGAGATGGAGAGAGCGATGGGGAGAGAGATGGAGAGAGAGATGGGGAGAGAGATGGTGAGAGAGATGGGTTGAGAGATGGAGAGGAAGATGGGAGAGATGGAGAGAGAGATGGGGAGGGAGACAGAGAAGGAGATGGGGAGAGAGACGGTGAGAGAGATGGAGAGAGATGGGGAGAGAGATGGAGAGAGAGATGGGTTGAGAGATGGAGAGAGATGGGAGAGATGGAGAGAGAGACGGAGAGAGATGGAGGAGAGACGAGAAGTGAGATGGAGAGAGAGATGGAGAGAGAGACGGCGAGAGATACAGAGAGAGATGGAGAGAGAGATGGAGGGGAGAGACGGAGAGTGAGACGGAGAGAGCGATGGGGAGTGAGATGGAGAGAGATGGAGTGAGAGACGGGGAGAGAGATGGAGAAGGATGGGGAGAGAGATGGGAGAGAGAGATAGGGAGAGATGGAGAGAGAGACGGAGAGAGATGGAGAGATCAATGGAGAGAGAGATTGGGAGAGAAATGGAGAGCGAGATTGAGAGTGAGATGGAGAGAGATGGAGAGAGTGATGGAGAGAGAGATGGAGAGAGAGAGAGAGAGAGGAAGAGAGAGAGATGCAGAAAGCGATGGAGAGAGAGACGTGGAGGGTGACAGTGAGAGAGATGGAGAGAGAGATGGAGAGAGAGACAGGGAGAGAGATGGAGAGAGAGATGGAGAGAGATGGAGAGAGAGACGGAGAGAAAGTCGGAGAGAGAGATAGAGAGAGAGACAGAGAGATAGATGGGGGAGAGATGGGGAAAGAGATGGAGGGAGAGACGGGGAGAAAGACGGAGAGAGAGATGGGGAGAGAGATGGAGAGAGAGATGGGGAGAGAGATGGAGAGAGAGATGGTGAGAGATGGAGAGAGAGATGCAGAGAGAAACGGGGAGGGAGACGGAGACAGAGATGGAGAGAGAGATGGGGAGAGAGACAGAGAGAGAGATGGAGAGAGATGGGGAGAGTGATGGAGACAGAGATGGAGACAGTGATGGAGAGAGATGGAGAGAGAGATGGAGAGAGAGATGCAGAGAGAAATGGGGAGAGAGATGGAGAGAGAGATGGAGAGAGATGGAGGGAGAGACGATGAGAGAGATGGAGAGGAGATGGGGAGAGAGACGCAGGAGATGGAGAAAGAGATGGAGAGAGGAGGAAAAGGAAGAGGGAAGGAAGAGAGAGATGGTGAGATAGATGCAGAGAGATGGGGAGATAGACATAGAAGAGATGGAGAGAGCGATGGATAGAGATGGGGAAAGAGACGGGAGAGAGATGGAGAGAGAGACAGGGAGGGACATAGAGAGAGAGATGGGGAGAGAGATGGAGATAGAGACTGAGAGAGAGATGGAGGGAGAGAAGGAGAGAGAGATGGAGAGAGGGATGGAGAGAGAGACGGGGAGAGAGATGGAGGGAGAGACAAGGAGAGAGACAGAGAGAGAGATGGAGAGAGAGACAGAGAGAGAGATGGAGAGAGGGATGGAGAGAGATGTAGAGAGAGATGGAGAGAGATGGAGAGAGTGATGGAGAGAGAGATAGAGAGAGACAGAGAGAGAGATGGAGAGAGAGATGCAGAAAGCGATGGAGAGAGAGACGTGGAGGGTGACAGAGAGTGAGATGGAGAGAGAGATGGAGAGAGAGGTGGGGAGAGAGATGGAGAGAGAGATGGAGAGAGATGGAGAGAGAGACGAAGAGAAAGATGGAGAGACAGATAGAGAGAGTGACAGAGAGATAGATGGAGGTAGAGATGGGGAGAAAGATGGAGGGAGAGACGGGGAGAGAGACGAAGAGAGAGATGGGGAGAGAGACGGGGAGAGAGATGGAGGGAGAGATGGAGAGAGAGATGGAGAGAGAGATGGAGAGAGACGGAGAGAGAGATGGGGAGAGAGATGGAGAGAGAGATGGAGAGAGACGGAGAGAGAGATGCAGAGAGAGACGGGGAGGGAGACGGAGAGAGAGATGGAGAGAGAGACGGAAGGAGAGAGACGGAGGGAGAGATGGAGAGAGAGATGCAGAGAGAGACAGAGAGAGAGACGGAGTGAGTGATGGAGAGAGAGACGGGGAGAGAGATGGAGAGAGAGATTGAGAGAGAGACAGCGAGATAGATGGAGGGAGAGATGGCGAGAGATGGAGAGAGAGACGGAGAGAAAGACGGAGAGAGAGATAGAGAGAGCTGGGGAGAGAGATGGAGAGAGTGATGGAGAGAGAGATGGAGAGAGAGATGGAGAGAGAGACTGAGAGGGAGATTGGGAGAGAGAGACGGGGAGAGAGATGGAGAGAGATGGGGGGACAGACGGAGAGAGAGATGGGGAGAGATGGAGAGAGAGATGGAAAGAGAGATGGAGAGTGAGAGATGGATAGAGAGATGGAGAGAGAAACAGAGAGAGATAGAGAGAGATGGAGAGAGATGGAGAGAGAGATGGAGAGAGATGGAGAGTGAGACGGTGAGAAAGACAGAGAGAGATATGGAGAGACGGATGAAGAGAGAGACAGAGAGAGATGGAGAGAGAGATGGGGAGAGAGATGGAGAGAGAGTTGGAGAGAGAGATGGTGAGAGAGAGATGCAGAGAGAGATACAGAGAGAGATGGAGAGGGAGATGGAGAGAGACAAGGAGAGGGAGACGGGGAGATAGAAGGAGAGAGGGACAGGGAGAGAGATGATGGAGAGAGAGACAGTGAGAGTGTAGGAGAGAGGACGTGGAGAGAGATGGTGAGAGAGATGGAGAGAGAGATGGGGAGAGATGGAGAGAGAGACGGAGAGAGATGGAGAGAGAGATGGGGAGGAGATGGAGAGAGAGATGGAGAGAGATGGAGAGAGTGATGGAGAGAGAGATGGAGAGACAGATGGAGAGAGAGACTGAGAGGGAGATTGGGAGAGAGACGGGGAGAGAGCTGGAGAGAGATGGGGAGAGAGAGTGACAGAGAGAGAGATGGAGAGAGAGATGGAGAGAGAGACGGAGAGAGATGGAGAGAGAGCTGGGGAGAGAGATGGAGAGAGAGATGGAGAGAGAGATGGGGAGAGATTGAGAGAGAGATTGGAGAGAGAGATGAGGAGAGAGATGGAGAGAGAGATGGAGAGAGACAGAGAGAGAGATGCAGAGAGAGACGGGGAGAGAGATGGAGAGAGAGATTGAGAGAATGAGAGATGGAGAGAGAGACAGGGAGAGAGATGGAGAGAGAGACGGAGAAGAGACGGAGAGAGAGATGGGGAGAGAGATGGAGAGAGAAATGGAGAGAGATGGAGAGAGTGATGGTGAGAGAAATGGGGAGAGAGAGACGAGAGAGAAACGGAGAGAGAGATGGGAAGAGAGATGGAGGGAGAGACGGGGAGAGAGACAGAGAGTGAGATGGGGAGAGAGATGCAGAGAGATGGAGAGAGAGACTGGCAGAGAGTTGGAGAGAGATGGTGAGTGAGATGGAGAGAGAGATGGGGAGAGATGGAGAATGAGATGGAAAGAGAGATGGAGAGAGAGACAGAGAGAGAGATGGAGAGAGAGATGAAGAGAGATGGAGAGAGTGATGGAGAGAGAGACGGAGAGAGTGATGGAGAGAGAGATTGCGAGAGATGGGGAGAGATGGGGAGAGAGATGTTAAGAGAGATGGAGAGAGAGTCAGAGAGAGAGAGATGGAGAGAGAGACGGGGAGTGAGAGGAGAGAGAGAGATGGAGAGAGAGACGGGAGAGAGATGGAGCGCGATCGAGAGAGTGATGGAGAGAGAGTTGGAGAGAGAGATGGAGAGAGACAGAGAGAGACGGGGAAAGAGATGGAGAGAGTGATGGAGAGACAGACGGAGAGAGATGGAGAGAGAGACGAAGAGAAAGATGGAGAGACAGATAGAGAGAGAGACAGAGAGATAGATGGAGGTAGAGATGGGGAGAAGATGGAGGGAGAGACGGGGAGAGAGACGAAGAGAGAGATGGGGAGAGAGACGGGGAGAGAGATGGAGGGAGAGATGGAGAGAGAGAAAGGGGAGAGATTGAGAGAGAGATGGAGAGAGAGATGGGGAGAGAGATGGAGAGAGAGATGGAGAGAGACGGAGAGAGAGATGGGGAGAGAGATGGAGAGAGAGATGGAGAGAGAGATGGAGAGAGACGGAGAGAGAGATGCAGAGAGAGACGGGGAGGGAAACGGAGAGAGAGATGGAGAGAGATATGGGGAGAGAGACGGAGAGAGAGATGGAGAGATGGAGAGAGAGAGAGACGGGGAGGGAGATGGCGAGAGAGATGGAGAGAGATGGAGAGAGTGATAGAGAGATGGAGAGAGTGATGGAGAGAGATGGAGAGAGAGATTGGGGAGAGAGATGCAGAGAGATGGAGAAAGAGATGGAGAGAGAGACAAAGAGAGATGGAGAGATAGATGGAAAGAGATAGGGAGAGAGACGGAGAGAGAGATGGAGAGAGCAATGGAGAGAGAGATGGGGAAAGAGATGGAGAGAGAGATGGAGAGAGAGACTGAGAGAGAGACAGAGAGAGAGATCAGAAGAGAAATGGAGGGAGAGACGGGGGAGAGAGACAGAGAAGGAGATGGGGAGAGAGACGGGGAGAGAGATGGAGAGAGATGGGGAAAGAGATGGAGAGACAGATGTGGAGAGATGGAGAGAGAGATGGAAAGAGAGATGGAGAGAGAGATGGAGAGAGAGACAGAGGGAGAGATAGAGAGAGAGATGGAGAGAGATGGAGAGAGAGATGGAGAGAGATGGAGAGTGAGACAGTGAGAAAGACGGAGAGAGATATGGAGAGACGGATGAAGAGAGAGACAGAGAGAGATGGAGAGAGAGATGGGGAGAGAGATGGAGAGAGAGTTGGAGAGAGAGATGGAGAGAGAGAGATGCAGAGAGAGATGGAGAGAGAGATGGAGGGAGAGACAGGGTGAGAGACGGAGGGAGAGATAGTTAGAGAGATGCAGAGAGAGATGGAGAGAGAGACGGAGAGAGAGATGGAGAGAGAGATGGAGAGAGAGATTGGAGAGATAGAGAGAGTGAGAGATGGTGAGAGAGATGCAGAGAGATGGAGAGAGCGATGGAGAGAGAGACTGAGAGAGATGGAGAGATTAGATGGAGAGAGATGGGGCGAGAGATGGAGAGAGAGATGGAGAGAGAGACGGGGAGAGAGATGGAGGGAGAGATGAGAAGTGAGATGGAGAGAGCGATGGGGAGAGAGATGGAGAGAGAGATGGGGAGAGAGATGGTGAGAGAGATGGGTTGAGAGATGGAGAGGAAGATGGGAGAGATGGAGAGAGAGATGGGGAGGGAGACAGAGAAGGAGATGGGAGAGAGACGGTGAGAGAGATGGAGAGAGATGGGGAGAGAGATGGAGAGAGAGATGGGGTTGAGAGATGGAGAGAGAGATGGGAGAGATGGAGAGAGAGACGGAGAGAGATGGAGGGAGAGACGAGAAGTGAGATGGAGAGAGAGATGGAGAGAGAGACGGCGAGAGATACAGAGAGAGATGGAGAGAGAGATGGAGGGAGAGACGGAGAGTGAGACGGAGAGAGCGATGGGGAGTGAGATGGAGAGAGATGGAGTGAGAGACGGGGAGAGAGATGGAGAAGGATGGGGAGAGAGATGGAGAGAGAGATAGGGAGAGATGGAGAGAGAGACGGAGAGAGATGGAGAGATCAATGGAGAGAGAGATTGGGAGAGAAATGGAGAGCGAGATTGAGAGTGAGATGGAGAGAGATGGAGAGAGTGATGGAGAGAGAGATGGAGAGAGAGAGAGAGAGAGGAAGAGAGAGAGATGCAGAAAGCGATGGAGAGAGAGACGTGGAGGGTGACAGTGAGAGAGATGGAGAGAGAGATGGAGAGAGAGACAGGGAGAGAGATGGAGAGAGAGATGGAGAGAGATGGAGAGAGAGACGGAGAGAAAGTCGGAGAGAGAGATAGAGAGAGAGACAGAGAGATAGATGGGGGAGAGATGGGGAAAGAGATGGAGGGAGAGACGGGGAGAAAGACGGAGAGAGAGATGGGGAGAGAGATGGAGAGAGAGATGGGGAGAGAGATGGAGAGAGAGATGGTGAGAGATGGAGAGAGAGATGCAGAGAGAAACGGGGAGGGAGACGGAGACAGAGATGGAGAGAGAGATGGGGAGAGAGACAGAGAGAGAGATGGAGAGAGATGGGGAGAGTGATGGAGACAGAGATGGAGACAGTGATGGAGAGAGATGGAGAGAGAGATGGAGAGAGAGATGCAGAGAGAAATGGGAGAGAGATGGAGAGAGAGATGGAGAGAGATGGAGGGAGAGACGATGAGAGAGATGGAGAGGGAGATGGGGAGAGAGACGCAGGGAGATGGAGAAAGAGATGGAGAGAGAGACGGAGAGAGATGGTGAGATAGATGCAGAGAGATGGGGAGATAGACATAGAAGAGATGGAGAGAGCGATGGATAGAGAGATGGGGAAAGAGACGGGGAGAGAGATGGAGAGAGAGACAGGGAGGGACATAGAGAGAGAGATGGGGAGAGAGATGGAGATAGAGACTGAGAGAGAGATGAGGGAGAGACGGAGAGAGAGATGGAGAGAGGGATGGAGAGAGAGACGGGGAGAGAGAGGGAGAGACAAGGAGAGAGACAGAGAGAGAGATGGAGAGAGAGACAGAGAGAGAGATGGAGAGAGGGATGGAGAGAGATGTAGAGAGAGATGGAGAGAGATGGAGAGAGTGATGGAGAAGAGAGATAGAGAGAGACAGAGAGAGAGATGGAGAGAGAGATGCAGAAAGCGATGGAGAGAGAGACGTGGAGGGTGACAGAGAGTGAGATGGAGAGAGAGATGGAGAGAGAGGTGGGGAGAGAGATGGAGAGAGAGATGGAGAGAGATGGAGAGAGAGACGAAGAGAAAGATGGAGAGACAGATAGAGAGAGTGACAGAGAGATAGATGGAGGTAGAGATGGGGAGAAAGATGGAGGGAGAGACGGGGAGAGAGACGAAGAGAGAGATGGGGAGAGAGACGGGGAGAGAGATGGAGGGAGAGATGGAGAGAGAGATGGAGAGAGAGATGGAGAGAGACGGAGAGAGAGATGGGGAGAGAGATGGAGAGAGAGATGGAGAGGAGCGGAGAGAGAGATGCAGAGAGAGACGGGGAGGGAGACGGAGAGAGGAGGAGATGGAGAGAGAGACGGAGAGAGAGACGGAGGGAGAGATGGAGAGAGAGATGCAGAGAGAGACAGAGAGAGAGACGGAGTGAGTGATGAGAGAGAGAGACGGGAGAGAGATGGAGAGAGAGATTGAGAGAGAGACAGCGAGATAGATGGAGGGAGAGATGGCGAGAGATGAGAGAGAGACGGAGAGAAAGACGGAGAGAGAGATAGAGAGAGCTGGGGAGAGAGATGGAGAGAGTGATGGAGAGAGAGATGGAGAGAGAGATGGAGAGAGAGACGGAGAGGGAGATTGGGAGAGAGACGGGGAGAGAGATGGAGAGAGATGGGGGGGACAGACGGAGAGAGAGATGGGGAGAGATGAGAGAGAGATGGAAAGAGAGATGGAGAGTGAGAGATGGATAGAGAGATGGAGAGAGAAACAGAGAGAGATAGAGAGAGAGATGGAGAGAGATGGAGAGAGAGATGGAGAGAGATGGAGAGTGAGACGGTGAGAAGACAGAGAGAGATATGGAGAGACGGATGAAGAGAGAGACAGAGAGAGATGGAGAGAGAGATGGGGAGAGAGATGGGAGAGAGAGTTGGAGAGAGAGATGGTGAGAGAGAGATGCAGAGAGAGATACAGAGAGAGATGGAGAGGGAGATGGAGAGAGACAAGGAGAGGGAGACGGGGAGATAGAAGGAGAGAGGGACAGGGAGAGAGATGATGGAGAGAGAGACAGTGAGAGAGTAGGAGAGAGACGTGGAGAGAGATGGTGAGAGAGATGGAGAGAGAGATGGGGAGAGATGGAGAGAGAGACGGAGAGAGATGGAGAGAGAGATGGGGAGGGAGATGGAGAGAGAGATGGAGAGAGATGGAGAGAGTGATGGAGAGAGAGATGGAGAGACAGATGAGAGAGAGACTGAGAGGGAGATTGGGAGAGAGACGGGAGAGAGCTGGAGAGAGATGGGGAGAGAGAGTGACAGAGAGAGAGATGGAGAGAGAGATGGAGAGAGAGACGGAGAGAGATGGAGAGAGAGCTGGGAGAGAGATGGAGAGAGAGATGGAGAGAGAGATGGGGAGAGATTGAGAGAGAGATGGAGAGAGAGATGAGGAGAGAGATGGAGAGAGAGATGGAGAGAGACAGAGAGAGAGATGCAGAGAGAGACGGGGAGAGAGATGGAGAGAGAGATTGAGAGAATGAGAGATGGAGAGAGAGACCAGGAGAGAGATGGAGAGAGAGACGGAGAAAGAGACGGAGAGAGAGATGGGGAGAGAGATGGAGAGAGAAATGGAGAGAGATGGAGAGAGTGATGGTGAGAGAAATGGGGAGAGAGAGACGGAGAGAGAAACGGAGAGAGAGATGGGAAGAGAGATGGAGGGAGAGACGGGGAGAGAGACAGAGAGTGAGATGGGGAGAGAGATGCAGAGAGATGGAGAGAGAGACTGGCAGAGAGTTGGAGAGAGATGGTGAGTGAGATGGAGAGAGAGATGGGGAGAGATGGAGAATGAGATGGAAAGAGAGATGGAGAGAGAGACAGAGAGAGAGATGGAGAGAGAGATGAAGAGGAATGGAGAGAGTGATGGAGAGAGAGACGGAGAGAGTGATGGAGAGAGAGATTGCGAGAGATGGGGAGAGATGGGGAGAGAGATGTTAGAGAGATGGAGAGAGAGTCAGAGAGAGAGAGATGGAGAGAGAGACGGGGAGTGAGAAGGAGAGAGAGACAGGGAGAGAGAAGAAGAGAGAGATGGAGAGAGAGATAGGGAGAGAGATGGAGAGAGAGATTGAGAGAGAGACGGGAGATAGAAGGAGAGAGGGACAGGGAGAGAGATGATGGAGAGAGAGACAGTGAGAGGGATGGAGAGAGAGATGGAGAGAGATGGAGAGTGAGATGGTGAGAAGGACAGAGATGGAGAGAGATGGGGAGAGAGATGAAGAGAGAGAAAGGGAGAGAGTTGGAGAGAGAGAGATGGAGAGAGAGACGGGAGAGAGATGGAGCGCGATTCGAGAGAGTGATGGAGAGAGAGTTGGAGAGAGAGATGGAGAGAGACAGAGAGAGACGGGAAAGAGATGGAGAGAGTGATGGAGAGACAGACGGAGAGAGATGGAGAGAGACGAAGAGGGTCATGGAGAGAGAGATGGAGAGAAAGATGGGTAGAGAGATGGAGAGAGAGATGGAGGGAGAGATGGAGAGAGAGATGGAGAGTGATAGAGAGAGAGATAGAGAGAAAGGGGAGAGAGGAGGAGGGGGAGTTGGGGAGAGAGATGGCGAGAGAGATGGAGTGGGAGATGAAGAGAGACAAGGAGAGGGAGACGGTGAGATAGAAGGAGAGAGGGACAGGGAGAGAGATGATGGAGAGAGAGACAGGGAGAGAGTAGGAGCGAGACGTGGAGAGAGACGGTGAGAGAGATGGAGAGAGAGATGGGGAGAGATGGAGAGAGAGACGGAGAGAGATGGAGAGAGAGATGGAGAGAGATGGAGGGAGTGATGGAGAGAGAGATGGAGAGAGAGATGGAGAGAGAGACTGAGAGGGAGATTGGGAGAGAGACGGGGAGAGAGATGGAGAGAGATGGGGGGACAGACGGAGAGAGAGATGGGGAGAGATGGAGAGAGAGATGGAAAGAGAGATGGAGAGTGAGAGATGGATAGAGAGATGGAGAGAGAAACAGAGAGAGATAGAGAGAGAGATGGAGAGAGATGGAGAGAGAGATGGAGAGAGATGGAGAGTGAGACGGTGAGAAAGACAGAGAGAGATATGGAGAGACGGATGAAGAGAGAGACAGAGAGAGATGGAGAGAGAGATGTGGAGAGAGACGGTAGAGAGATGGAGAGATGGAGAGAGAGAGAGACGGGGAGGGAGATGGAGAGAGAGTTGGAGAGAGAGATGGAGATGAGACAGAGAGAGAGATGGAGGGAGAAACAGAGAGTGAGATGTAGAGAGAGATGGAGAGAGATGGAGGGAGAGACAGGGAGAGAGACAGAGTGAGAGATGGAGAGAGAGATGGAGAGGGAGACTAAGAGAGATGGAGAGTGATGGAGAGAGAGACGGGGAGAGAGATGGAGGGAGAGACGAGAAGTGAGATGGAGAGAGAGATGGGGAGAGAGATTGTGAGAGAGATGGGTTGAGAGATGGAGAGAGAGATGGGAGAGATGGAGAGAGAGACAGAGAGAGATGGAGAGAGAGATGGGAAGAGAGATGGAGGGAGATGGGGAGAGAGATGGAGAGAGAGATGGGGACAGAAATGGTGAGAGAGATGGAGAGAGAAGGAGAGAGTGATGGAGAGGGTGATGTAGAGAGAGATGGAGAGAGGGATGGTGAGAGATGGAGAGAGAGAAGGGGGGATAGATGGCGAGGGAGATGGAGAGAGCGATGGGAGAGAGACAGAGAGAGAGACTCAGAGAGAGATGGGAAGAGAAATGGAGGGAGAGACGGGGAGAGAGACAGAGAGAGAGATGGCGAGAGAGATGCAGAGAGATGGAGAGGGAGACGGGGAGAGAAATGGAGAGAGATGGGGAGAGAGATGGAGAGAGAGATGGGGAGAGAAGGAGAGAGAGATGGAAAGAGAGATGGAGAGAGAGAGATGGAGAGGGAGATGGAGAGAGATGGAGAGAGAGATGGAGAGAGATGGAGAGTGTGACAGTGAGAAAGACGGAGAGAGATGGAGAGTGTGACAGTGAGAAAGACGGAGAGAGATGGAGAGACGGATGAAGAGAGAGACAGAGAGAGATGGAGAGAGAGGTATGCAGAGAGAGACAGAGAGTGAGATGGAGAGAGAGATGGAGAGAGAGATGGAGAGATAGAGAGAGAGACGGTGAGAGAGATAGAGAGAGAGACAGAGAGAGAGATGGAAAGAGAGATGGAGAGAGAGATTGTTAGAGATGGAGAGAGAGTCAGGGAGAGAGTTGCAGAGAGATGGAGAGAGAGATGGAGAGAGAAACTGAGAGAGATGGAGAGAGAGAGATGGAGAGGGAGATGGAGAGAGATGGAGAGAGAGATGGAGAGAGATGGAGAGAGTTGGAGAGAGATGGAGAGTGAGACAGTGAGAAAGACGGAGAGAGAGATGGAGAGACGGATGAAGAGAGAGACAGAGAGAGATGGAGAGAGATGGGGAGAGAGATGGAGAGTGAGTTGGAGAGAGAGATGGAGAGAGAGATATGCAGAGAGAGATAGAGAGAGAGATGGAGCGAGATGCAGAGAGAGACGGAGAGAGAGATGGAGGGTGAGACGGAGAGAGAAATGGAGAGAGAGATGGAGAGAGAGATGGAGGGAGAGACAGGGTGAGAGACGGAGAGAGAGATGGGGAGAGAGATGGAGAGAGATGGAGAGAGAGATGGAGAGAGATGGAGAGAGAGATGGAGAGAGAGATGGAGAGATAGAGAGAGAGACGGTGAGAGAGATGGAGAGAGAGACGGAGAGAGAGTTCGAAAGAGATTGAGAGAGTGATGGAGAGAGAGATGGAGAGAGAGATTGTTAGAGATGGGGAGAGAGACGGGGAGAGAGATGGAGGGAGAGATAGGGAGAGATGGAGAGAGAGACGGAGAGAGATGGAGAGATCAATGGAGAGAGAGATTGGGAGACAATGGAGAGCGAGATTGAGAGTGAGATGGAGAGAGATGGAGAGAGTGATGGAGAGAGAGATGGAGAGAGAGAGAGAGAGAGGATGAGAGAGAGATGCAGAAAGCGATGGAGAGAGAGACGTGGAGGGTGACAGTGAGAGAGATGGAGAGAGAGATGGAGAGAGAGACAGGGAGAGAGATGGAGAGAGAGATGGAGAGAGATGGAGAGAGAGACGGAGAGAAAGTCGGAGAGAGAGATAGAGAGAGAGACAGAGAGATAGATGGGGGAGAGATGGGGAAAGAGATGTTGGGAGAGACGGGGAGAAAGACGGAGAGAGAGATGGGGAGAGAGATGGAGAGAGAGATGGGGAGAGAGATGGAGAGAGAGATGGTGAGAGATGGAGAGAGAGATGCAGAGAGAAACGGGGAGGGAGACGGAGACAGAGATGGAGAGAGAGATGGGGAGAGAGACAGAGAGAGAGATGGAGAGAGATGGGGAGAGTGATGGAGACAGAGATGGAGACAGTGATGGAGAGAGATGGAGAGAGAGATGGAGAGAGAGATGCAGAGAGAAATGGGGAGAGAGATGGAGAGAGAGATGGAGAGAGATGGAGGGAGAGACGATGAGAGAGATGGAGAGGGAGATGGGGAGAGAGACGCAGGGAGATGGAGAAAGAGATGGAGAGAGAGACGGAGAGAGATGGTGAGATAGATGCAGAGAGATGGGGAGATAGACATAGAAGAGATGGAGAGAGCGATGGATAGAGAGATGGGGAAAGAGACGGGGAGAGAGATGGAGAGAGAGACAGGGAGGGACATAGAGAGAGAGATGGGGAGAGAGATGGAGATAGAGACTGAGAGAGAGATGGAGGGAGAGACGGAGAGAGAGATGGAGAGAGGGATGGAGAGAGAGACGGGGAGAGAGATGGAGGGAGAGACAAGGAGAGAGACAGAGAGAGAGATGGAGAGAGAGACAGAGAGAGAGATGGAGAGAGGGATGGAGAGAGATGTAGAGAGAGATGGAGAGAGATGGAGAGAGTGATGGAGAGAGAGATAGAGAGAGACAGAGAGAGAGATGGAGAGAGAGATGCAGAAAGCGATGGAGAGAGAGACGTGGAGGGTGACAGAGAGTGAGATGGAGAGAGAGATGGAGAGAGAGGTGGGGAGAGAGATGGAGAGAGAGATGGAGAGAGATGGAGAGAGAGACGAAGAGAAAGATGGAGAGACAGATAGAGAGAGTGACAGAGAGATAGATGGAGGTAGAGATGGGGAGAAAGATGGAGGGAGAGACGGGGAGAGAGACGAAGAGAGAGATGGGGAGAGAGACGGGGAGAGAGATGGAGGGAGAGATGGAGAGAGAGATGGAGAGAGAGATGGAGAGAGACGGAGAGAGAGATGGGGAGAGAGATGGAGAGAGAGATGGAGAGAGACGGAGAGAGAGATGCAGAGAGAGACGGGGAGGGAGACGGAGAGAGAGATGGAGAGAGAGATGGAGAGAGAGACGGAGAGAGAGACGGAGGGAGAGATGGAGAGAGAGATGCAGAGAGAGACAGAGAGAGAGACGGAGTGAGTGATGGAGAGAGAGACGGGGAGAGAGATGGAGAGAGAGATTGAGAGAGAGACAGCGAGATAGATGGAGGGAGAGATGGCGAGAGATGGAGAGAGAGACGGAGAGAAAGACGGAGAGAGAGATAGAGAGAGCTGGGGAGAGAGATGGAGAGAGTGATGGAGAGAGAGATGGAGAGAGAGATGGAGAGAGAGACTGAGAGGGAGATTGGGAGAGAGACGGGGAGAGAGATGGAGAGAGATGGGGGGACAGACGGAGAGAGAGATGGGGAGAGATGGAGAGAGAGATGGAAAGAGAGATGGAGAGTGAGAGATGGATAGAGAGATGGAGAGAGAAACAGAGAGAGATAGAGAGAGAGATGGAGAGAGATGGAGAGAGAGATGGAGAGAGATGGAGAGTGAGACGGTTAGAAAGACAGAGAGAGATATGGAGAGACGGATGAAGAGAGAGACAGAGAGAGATGGAGAGAGAGATGGGGAGAGAGATGGAGAGAGAGTTGGAGAGAGAGATGGTGAGAGAGAGATGCAGAGAGAGATACAGAGAGAGATGGAGAGGGAGATGGAGAGAGACAAGGAGAGGGAGACGGGGAGATAGAAGGAGAGAGGGACAGGGAGAGAGATGATGGAGAGAGAGACAGTGAGAGAGTAGGAGAGAGACGTGGAGAGAGATGGTGAGAGAGATGGAGAGAGAGATGGGGAGAGATGGAGAGAGAGACGGAGAGAGATGGAGAGAGAGATGGGGAGGGAGATGGAGAGAGAGATGGAGAGAGATGGAGAGAGTGATGGAGAGAGAGATGGAGAGACAGATGGAGAGCGAGACTGAGAGGGAGATTGGGAGAGAGACGGGGAGAGAGCTGGAGAGAGATGGGGAGAGAGAGTGACAGAGAGAGAGATGGAGAGAGAGATGGAGAGAGCGACGGAGAGAGATGGAGAGAGAGCTGGGGAGAGAGATGGAGAGAGAGATGGAGAGAGAGATGGGGAGAGATTGAGAGAGAGATGGAGAGAGAGATGAGGAGAGAGATGGAGAGAGAGATGGAGAGAGACAGAGAGAGAGATGCAGAGAGAGACGGGGAGAGAGATGGAGAGAGAGATTGAGAGAATGAGAGATGGAGAGAGAGACAGGGAGAGAGATGGAGAGAGAGACGGAGAAAGAGACGGAGAGAGAGATGGGGAGAGAGATGGAGAGAGAAATGGAGAGAGATGGAGAGAGTGATGGTGAGAGAAATGGGGAGAGAGAGACGGAGAGAGAAACGGAGAGAGAGATGGGAAGAGAGATGGAGGGAGAGACGGGGAGAGAGACAGAGAGTGAGATGGGGAGAGAGATGCAGAGAGATGGAGAGAGAGACTGGCAGAGAGTTGGAGAGAGATGGTGAGTGAGATGGAGAGAGAGATGGGGAGAGATGGAGAATGAGATGGAAAGAGAGATGGAGAGAGATACAGAGAGAGAGATGGAGAGAGAGATGAAGAGAGATGGAGAGAGTGATGGAGAGAGAGACGGAGAGAGTGATGGAGAGAGAGATTGCGAGAGATGGGGAGAGATGGGGAGAGAGATGTTAAGAGAGATGGAGAGAGAGTCAGAGAGAGAGAGATGGAGAGAGAGACGGGGAGTGAGAAGGAGAGAGAGACAGGGAGAGAGAAGAAGAGAGAGATGGAGAGAGAGATAGGGAGAGAGATGGAGAGAGAGATTGAGAGAGAGACGGGGAGATAGAAGGAGAGAGGGACAGGGAGAGAGATGATGGAGAGAGAGACAGTGAGAGGGATGGAGAGAGAGATGGAGAGAGATGGAGAGTGAGATGGTGAGAAGGACAGAGATGGAGAGAGATGGGGACAGAGATGAAGAGAGAGAAAGGGAGAGAGTTGGAGAGAGAGAGATGGAGAGAGAGACGGGAGAGAGATGGAGCGCGATCGAGAGAGTGATGGAGAGAGAGTTGGAGAGAGAGATGGAGAGAGACAGAGAGAGACGGGGAAAGAGATGGAGAGAGTGATGGAGAGACAGACGGAGAGAGATGGAGAGAGACGAAGAGGGTCATGGAGAGAGAGATGGAGAGAAAGATGGGTAGAGAGATGGAGAGAGAGATGGAGGGAGAGATGGAGAGAGAGATGGAGAGTGATAGAGAGAGAGATAGAGAGAAAGGGGGAGAGAGGAGGAGGGGGAGTTGGGGAGAGAGATGGCGAGAGAGATGGAGTGGGAGATGAAGAGAGACAAGGAGAGGGAGACGGTGAGATAGAAGGAGAGAGGGACAGGGAGAGAGATGATGGAGAGAGAGACAGGGAGAGAGTAGGAGCGAGACGTGGAGAGAGACGGTGAGAGAGATGGAGAGAGAGATGGGGAGAGATGGAGAGAGAGACGGAGAGAGATGGAGAGAGAGATGGAGAGAGAGACTGAGAGGGAGATTGGGAGAGAGACGGGGAGAGAGATGGAGAGAGATGGGGGGACAGACGGAGAGAGAGATGGGGAGAGATGGAGAGAGAGATGGAAAGAGAGATGGAGAGTGAGAGATGGATAGAGAGATGGAGAGAGAAACAGAGAGAGATAGAGAGAGAGATGGAGAGAGATGGAGAGAGAGATGGAGAGAGATGGAGAGTGAGACGGTGAGAAAGACAGAGAGAGATATGGAGAGACGGATGAAGAGAGAGACAGAGAGAGATGGAGAGAGAGATGTGGAGAGAGACGGTAGAGAGATGGAGAGATGGAGAGAGAGAGAGACGGGGAGGGAGATGGAGAGAGAGTTGGAGAGAGAGATGGAGATGAGACAGAGAGAGAGATGGAGGGAGAAACAGAGAGTGAGATGTAGAGAGAGATGGAGAGAGATGGAGGGAGAGACAGGGAGAGAGACAGAGTGAGAGATGGAGAGAGAGATGGAGAGGGAGACTAAGAGAGATGGAGAGTGATGGAGAGAGAGACGGGGAGAGAGATGGAGGGAGAGACGAGAAGTGAGATGGAGAGAGAGATGGGGAGAGAGATTGTGAGAGAGAGATGGGTTGAGAGATGGAGAGAGAGATGGGAGAGATGGAGAGAGAGACAGAGAGAGATGGAGAGAGAGATGGGGAGAGAGATGGAGGGAGATGGGGAGAGAGATGGAGAGAGAGATGGGGACAGAAATGGTGAGAGAGATGGAGAGAGAAGGAGAGAGTGATGGAGAGGGTGATGTAGAGAGAGATGGAGAGAGGGATGGTGAGAGATGGAGAGAGAGAAGGGGGGATAGATGGCGAGGGAGATGGAGAGAGCGATGGGAGAGAGACAGAGAGAGAGACTCAGAGAGAGATGGGAAGAGAAATGGAGGGAGAGACGGGGAGAGAGACAGAGAGAGAGATGGCGAGAGAGATGCAGAGAGATGGAGAGGGAGACGGGGAGAGAAATGGAGAGAGATGGGGAGAGAGATGGAGAGAGAGATGGGGAGAGAAGGAGAGAGAGATGGAAAGAGAGATGGAGCGAGAGAGATGGAGAGGGAGATGGAGAGAGATGGAGAGAGAGATGGAGAGAGATGGAGAGTGTGACAGTGAGAAAGACGGAGAGAGATGGAGAGTGTGACAGTGAGAAAGACGGAGAGAGATGGAGAGACGGATGAAGAGAGAGACAGAGAGAGATGGAGAGAGAGGTATGCAGAGAGAGACAGAGAGTGAGATGGAGAGAGAGATGGAGAGAGAGATGGAGAGATAGAGAGAGAGACGGTGAGAGAGATAGAGAGAGAGACAGAGAGAGAGATGGAAAGAGAGATGGAGAGAGAGATTGTTAGAGATGGAGAGAGAGTCAGGGAGAGAGTTGCAGAGAGATGGAGAGAGAGATGGAGAGAGAAACTGAGAGAGATGGAGAGAGAGAGATGGAGAGGGAGATGGAGAGAGATGGAGAGTGAGACAGTGAGAAAGACGGAGAGAGAGATGGAGAGACGGATGAAGAGAGAGACAGAGAGAGATGGAGAGAGATGGGGAGAGAGATGGAGAGTGAGTTGGAGAGAGAGATGGAGAGAGAGATATGCAGAGAGAGATAGAGAGAGAGATGGAGCGAGATGCAGAGAGAGACGGAGAGAGAGATGGAGGGTGAGACGGAGAGAGAAATGGAGAGAGAGATGGAGAGAGAGATGGAGGGAGAGACAGGGTGAGAGACGGAGAGAGAGATGGGGAGAGAGATGGAGAGAGATGGAGAGAGAGATGGAGAGAGATGGAGAGAGAGATGGAGAGAGAGATGGAGAGATAGAGAGAGAGACGGTGAGAGAGATGGAGAGAGAGACGGAGAGAGAGTTCGAAAGAGATTGAGAGAGTGATGGAGAGAGAGATGGAGAGAGAGATTGTTAGAGATGGGGAGAGAGACGGGGAGAGAGATGGAGGGAGAGACGAGGAGAGAGATGGAGGGAGAGATGGGAGAGAGATGGAGAGAGATGGGAAGAGAGACGGAGAGAGAGATAGGGAGAGAGATGGAGAGAGAGACAGAGAGAGAGATTGTTACAGATGGAGAGAGAGACAGGGAGAAAGATGGAGAGGGAGATGGGGAGAGAGATGCAGAGAGATGGAGAGAGATTCTGAGAGAGATGGATAGATGGAGAGAGATGGGGAGAGAGACGGAGAGCAAGATGGAGAGAGCGATGCAGAGAGAGATGGGGAGACAGATGGGGAGAGAGATGGAGATAGAGACTGATAGAGACGAGAGACAGACGGAGAGAGAGATGGAGTGAGAGACGGGGAGAGAGATGGAGGGAGAGACGAGGAGAGAGATGGAGGGAGAGATGGGGAGAGAGATGGAGAGAGATGGGGAGAGAGATGGAGAGAGAGATAGGGAGAGAGATGGAGAGAGAGACGGAGAGAGAGATGGAGAGAGATGGAGAGAGTGATGGAGAGAGATATGGAGAGAGAGATGGAGAGAGATGGAGATAGAGATGGAGAGAGAGATGCAGAGAGTGATGGAGTTATAGATGGAGAGACAGATGGGGAGAGAGACGAAGAGAGAGAGTCGGAGGCAGAGACAGAGAGAGAGATATGGAGAGACATGTAAAGAGAGATGGAGAGAGAGATGGAGAGAGAAATAGGGAGAGATGGAGTGACAGACAGAGAGAGATGGAGAGAGAGATGGGGACAGAAATGGTGAGAGAGATGGAGAGCGATGGGTGAGAGATGGAGAGGAGATATGCAGAGGGAGATAGAGAGAGATGGAGCGAGATGCAGAGAGAGACGGAGAGAGAGATGGAGAGAGAGACGGAGAGAGAGATGGAGAGAGAGATGGAGAGATAGAGAGAGAGAGAGACCGGTGAGAGAGATGGAGAGAGAGACAGAGAGAGATGGAAAGAGATGGAGAGAGTGATGAGAGAGAGATGGAGAGAGAGATTGTTAGAGATGGAGAGAGAGTCAGGGAGAGAGATGCAGAGAGATGGAGAGAGAGATGGAGAGAGAAACTGAGAGAGATGGAGAGAGAGAGATGGAGAGGGAGATGGAGAGAGATGGAGAGAGAGATGGAGAGAGATGGAGAGAGTTGGAGAGAGATGGAGAGTGAGACAGTGAGAAAGACGGAGAGAGAGATGGAGAGACGGATGAAGAGAGAGACAGAGAGAGATGGAGAGAGATGGGGTGAGAGATGGAGAGTGAGTTGGAGAGAAAGATGGAGAGAGAGATATGCAGAGAGAGATAGAGAGAGAGATGGAACGAGATGCAGAGAGAGACGGACAGAGAGATGGAGGGTGAGACGGAGAGAGAAATGGAGAGAGAGATAGAGAGAGAGATGGAGGGAGAGACAGGGTGAGAGACGGAGAGAGAGATGGGGAGAGAGATGGAGAGGGAGATGGAGAGAGATGGAGAGAGTGATGGAGAGGGTGATGTAGAGAGAGATGGAGAGAGGGATGGTGAGAGATGGAGAGAGAGAAGGGGGGATAGATGGCCAGGGAGATGGAGAGAGCGATGGGAGAGAGACAGAGAGAGAGACTCAGAGAGAGATGGGAAGAGAAATGGAGGGAGAGACGGGGAGAGAGACAGAGAGAGAGATGGCGAGAGAGATGCAGAGAGATGGAGAGGGAGACGGGGAGAGAAATGGAGAGAGATGGGGAGAGAGATGGAGAGAGAGATGGGGAGAGAAGGAGAGAGAGACGGAAAGAGAGATGGAGAGAGAGAGATGGAGAGGGAGATGGAGAGAGATGGAGAGAGAGATGGAGAGAGATGGAGAGTGTGACAGTGAGAAAGACGGAGAGAGATGGAGAGTGTGACAGTGAGAAAGACGGAGAGAGATGGAGAGACGGATGAAGAGAGAGACAGAGAGAGATGGAGAGAGATGGGGTGAGAGATGGAGAGAGAGGTATGCAGAGAGAGACAGAGAGTGAGATGGAGAGAGAGATGGAGAGAGAGATGGAGAGATAGAGAGAGAGACGGTGAGAGAGATAGAGAGAGAGACAGAGAGAGAGATGGAAAGAGAGATGGAGAGAGAGATTGTTAGAGATGGAGAGAGAGTCAGGGAGAGAGTTGCAGAGAGATGGAGAGAGAGATGGAGAGAGAGAGATGGAGAGGGAGATGGAGAGAGATGGAGAGAGAGATGGAGAGAGATGGAGAGAGTTGGAGAGAGATGGAGAGTGAGACAGTGAGAAAGACTGAGAGAGAGATGGAGAGACGGATGAAGAGAGAGACAGAGAGAGATGGAGAGAGATGGGGAGAGAGATGGAGAGTGAGTTGGAGAGAGAGATGGAGAGAGAGATATGCAGAGAGAGATAGAGAGAGAGATGGAGCGAGATGCAGAGAGAGACGGAGAGAGAGATGGAGGGTGAGACGGAGAGAGAAATGGAGAGAGAGATGGAGAGAGAGATGGAGGGAGAGACAGGGTGAGAGACGGAGAGAGAGATGGGGAGAGAGATGGAGAGAGATGGAGAGAGAGATGGAGAGAGATGGAGAGAGTTGGAGAGAGATGGAGAGTGAGACAGTGAGAAAGACGGAGAGAGAGATGGAGAGACGGATGAAGAGAGAGACAGAGAGAGATGGAGAGAGATGGGGAGAGAGATGGAGAGTGAGTTGGAGAGAAAGATGGAGAGAGAGATATGCAGAGAGAGATAGAGAGAGAGATGGAACGAGATGCAGAGAGAGACGGACAGAGAGATGGAGGGTGAGACGGAGAGAGAAATGGAGAGAGAGATAGAGAGAGAGATGGAGGGAGAGACAGGGTGAGAGACGGAGAGAGAGATGGGGAGAGAGATGGAGAGGGAGATGGAGAGAGATGGAGAGAGTGATGGAGAGGGTGATGTAGAGAGAGATGGAGAGAGGGATGGTGAGAGATGGAGAGAGAGAAGGGGGGATAGATGGCCAGGGAGATGGAGAGAGCGATGGGAGAGAGACAGAGAGAGAGACTCAGAGAGAGATGGGAAGAGAAATGGAGGGAGAGACGGGGAGAGAGACAGAGAGAGAGATGGCGAGAGAGATGCAGAGAGATGGAGAGGGAGACGGGGAGAGAAATGGAGAGAGATGGGGAGAGAGATGGAGAGAGAGATGGGGAGAGAAGGAGAGAGAGACGGAAAGAGAGATGGAGAGAGAGAGATGGAGAGGGAGATGGAGACAGATGGAGAGAGAGATGGAGAGAGATGGAGAGTGTGACAGTGAGAAAGACGGAGAGAGATGGAGAGTGTGACAGTGAGAAAGACGGAGAGAGAGATGGAGAGACGGATGAAGAGAGAGACAGAGAGAGATGGAGAGAGATGGGGTGAGAGATGGAGAGAGAGGTATGCAGAGAGAGACAGAGAGTGAGATGGAGAGAGAGATGGAGAGAGAGATGGAGAGATAGAGAGAGAGACGGTGAGAGAGATAGAGAGAGAGACAGAGAGAGAGATGGAAAGAGAGATGGAGAGAGAGATTGTTAGAGATGGAGAGAGAGTCAGGGAGAGAGTTGCAGAGAGATGGAGAGAGAGATGGAGAGAGAAACTGAGAGAGATGGAGAGAGAGAGATGGAGAGGGAGATGGAGAGAGATGGAGAGAGAGATGGAGAGAGATGGAGAGAGTTGGAGAGAGATGGAGAGTGAGACAGTGAGAAAGACGGAGAGAGAGATGGAGAGACGGATGAAGAGAGAGACAGAGAGAGATGGAGAGAGATGGGGAGAGAGATGGAGAGTGAGTTGGAGAGAGAGATGGAGAGAGAGATATGCAGAGAGAGATAGAGAGAGAGATGGAGCGAGATGCAGAGAGAGACGGAGAGAGAGATGGAGGGTGAGACGGAGAGAGAAATGGAGAGAGAGATGGAGAGAGAGATGGAGGGAGAGACAGGGTGAGAGACGGAGAGAGAGATGGAGAGAGAGATGGAGAGATAGAGAGAGAGACGGTGAGAGAGATGGAGAGAGAGACGGAGAGAGAGTTCGAAAGAGATTGAGAGAGTGATGGAGAGAGAGATGGAGAGAGAGATTGTTAGAGATGGGGAGAGAGACGGGGAGAGAGATGGAGGGAGAGACGAGGAGAGAGATGGAGGGAGAGATGGGGAGAGAGATGGAGAGAGATGGGAAGAGAGACGGAGAGAGAGATAGGGAGAGAGATGGAGAGAGAGACAGAGAGAGAGATTGTTACAGATGGAGAGAGAGACAGGGAGAAAGATGGAGAGGGAGATGGGGAGAGAGATGCAGAGAGATGGAGAGAGATTCTGAGAGAGATGGATAGATGGAGAGAGATGGGGAGAGAGACGGAGAGCAAGATGGAGAGAGCGATGCAGAGAGAGATGGGGAGACAGATGGGGAGAGAGATGGAGATAGAGACTGATAGAGACGGAGAGACAGACGGAGAGAGAGATGGAGAGAGAGACGGGGAGAGAGATGGAGGGAGAGACGAGAAGAGAGATGGAGGGAGAGATGGGGAGAGAGATGGAGAGAGATGGGGAGAGAGATGGAGAGAGAGATAGGGAGAGAGATGGAGAGAGAGACGGAGAGAGAGATGGAGAGAGATGGAGAGAGTGATGGAGAGAGATATGGAGAGAGAGATGGAGAGAGAGATGCAGAGAGTGATGGAGTTATAGATGGAGAGACAGATGGGGAGAGAGACGAAGAGAGAGAGTCGGAGGCAGAGACAGAGAGAGAGATATGGAGAGACATGTAAAGAGAGATGGAGAGAGAGATGGAGAGAGAAATAGGGAGAGATGGAGTGACAGACAGAGAGAGATGGAGAGAGAGATGGGGACAGAAATGGTGAGAGAGATGGAGAGAGATGGGGTGAGAGATGGAGAGAGAGATATGCAGAGAGAGATAGAGAGAGAGATGGAGCGAGATGCAGAGAGAGACGGAGAGAGAGATGGAGAGAGAGACGGAGAGAGAGATGGAGAGAGAGATGGAGAGATAGAGAGAGAGAGAGACGGTGAGAGAGATGGAGAGAGAGACAGAGAGAGAGATGGAAAGAGATGGAGAGAGTGATGGAGAGAGAGATGGAGAGAGAGATTGTTAGAGATGGAGAGAGAGTCAGGGAGAGAGATGCAGAGAGATGGAGAGAGAGATGGAGAGAGAAACTGAGAGAGATGGAGAGAGAGAGATGGAGAGGGAGATGGAGAGAGATGGAGAGAGAGATGGAGAGAGATGGAGAGAGTTGGAGAGAGATGGAGAGTGAGACAGTGAGAAAGACGGAGAGAGAGATGGAGAGACGGATGAAGAGAGAGACAGAGAGAGATGGAGAGAGATGGGGAGAGAGATGGAGAGTGAGTTGGAGAGAAAGATGGAGAGAGAGATATGCAGAGAGAGATAGAGAGAGAGATGGAACGAGATGCAGAGAGAGACGGACAGAGAGATGGAGGGTGAGACGGAGAGAGAAATGGAGAGAGAGATAGAGAGAGAGATGGAGGGAGAGACAGGGTGAGAGACGGAGAGAGAGATGGGGAGAGAGATGGAGAGGGAGATGGAGAGAGATGGAGAGAGAGATGGAGAGAGAGATGGACAGATAGAGAGAGAGACAGTGAGAGAGATGGAGAGACGGAGAGAGAGATCGAAAGAGATTGAGAGAGTGATGGAGAGAGAGATGGAGAGAGAGATTGTTAGAAATGGGGAGAGAGACGGGGAGAGAGATGGAGGGAGAGACGAGGAGAGAGATGGAGGGAGAGATGGGGAGAGAGATGGAGAGAGATGGGGCGAGAGACGGAGAGAGAGATAGGGAGAGAGATGGAGAGAGAGACAGAGAGAGAGATTGTTAGAGATGGAGAGAGAGACAGGGAGAGAGATGGAGAGGGAGATGGGGAGAGAGATGCAGAGAGATGGAGAGAGAGATGGAGAGAAATTCTGAGAGAGATGGATAGATGGAGAGAGATGGGGAGAGAGACGGAGAGAGAGATGGAGGGAGAGACGAGGAGAGAGATGGAGGGAGAGATGGGGAGAGAGATGGAGAGAGATGGGGAGAGAGATGGAGAGAGAGATAGGGAGAGAGATGGAGAGAGAGACGGAGAGAGAGATGGAGAGAGATGGAGAGAGTGATGGAGAGAGATATGGAGAGAGAGATGGAGAGAGACGGAGATAGAGATGGAGAGAGAGATGCAGAGAGTGATGGAGTTAGAGATGCAGAGACAGATGGGGAGAGAGACGAAGAGAGAGAGTCGGAGACAGAGACAGAGAGAGAGATATGGAGAGACATGTAGAGAGAGATGGAGAGAGAGATGGAGAGAGAAAGAGAGAGAGACGGAGAGAGGGATGGAGAGAGAGATGCGGAGAGAGACGGAGGGAGAGACGGGGAGATAGATATAGAGAGAGATTGAGAGAGAGATGGAGAGAGAGATGGAGAGAGAGACAGGGAGAGAGATGGAGAGAGACACGGAGAAAGAGATGGAGAGAGAGATGGAGAGAGACGGAGAGAGAGATGCAGAGAGAGACGGGGAGGGGGACGGAGAGAGAGATGGAGAGAGAGACATAGGGTGAGTGACGCAGACAGAGATGGAGAGAGAGATGTGGAGAGACATGTAGAGAGAGATGGAGAGAGAGATGGAGAGAGAAATAGGGAGAGATGGAGTGAGAGACAGAGAGAGATGGAGAGAGAGATGGGGACAGAAATGGTGAGAGAGATGGAGAGATAAGGAGAGAGTGATGGAGAGGGAGATGGAGAGAGAAATGGAGAGAGAGACAGAGAGAGATGGAGAGAGATGGAGAGAGTGATGTAGAGAGATATGGAGAGAGAGATGGTGAGAGCCGGAGAGAGAGAAGGGGAGAGAGATGCAATGGGAGATTGAGAGAGGGATGGAGAGAGATGGAGAGAGATGGAGAGATAGATGGAGAGAGTTGGGGTGAGAGACGGAGAGAGATGGAGTGAGTGATGGAGAGAGAGATGGGGGGAGAGACAGAGAGAGAGACTGAGAGAGAGATGGGAAAAGAAATGGAGGGATAGACGGGGAGAGAGACAGAGAGGGAGATGGCGAGAGAGATGCAGAGAGATGGAGAGAGAGACAGGGAGAGAGATGGAGAGAGATGGGGAGAGAGATGGAGAGAGAGATGGGGAGAGATGGAGAGAGAGACGGAAAGAGAGATGGAGAGAGAGAGATGGAGAGGGAGATGGAGAGAGATGGAGAGAGAGATGGAGAGTGAGACAGTGAGAAAGACGGAGAGAGAGATGGAGAGACAGATGAAGAGAGAGACAGAGAGAGATGGAGAGAGATGGGGAGAGAGATGGAGAGAGAGATGGAGAGAGATATGCAGAGAGAGATAGAGAGATAGACGGAGAGAGAGATGGAGGATGAGATGGAGAGAGAAATGGAGAGAGAGATGTTGAGAGAGATGGAGGGAGAGACAGGGTGAGAGACGGAGAGAGAGATGGGGAGAGAGATGGAGAGAGAGATGGAGAGAGAGACGGAGAGAGATGGAGAGAGAGACGGAGAGAGAGATGCAGAGAGATGGAGAGAGAGATGGAGAGAGAAACTGAGAGAGATGGAGAGAGAAGGAGAGAGTGATGGAGAGGGAGATGGAGAGAGATGGAGAGATAGATGGAGAGAGATGGAGAGATAGATGGAGAGAGATGGGGAGAGAGACGGAGAGAGAGATGGAGGGAGCGATGCAGAGAGAGATGGAGAGAGAGACGGGGAGAGAGATGGAGAGAGAGGGAGAGACGGATGAAGAGAGAGACAGAGAGAGATGGAGTGAGAGATGGGGAGGGAGATGGATAGAGAGTTGGAGAGAGAGATGGAGAGAGAGATTCAGAGAGAGATAGAGAGAGAGATGGAGAGAGAGATGGAGATGAGACAGAGAGAGAGATGGAGGGAGAGACGGAGAGTGAGATGTAGCGAGAGATGGAGAGAAATGGAGGGAGAGACGGGGAGAGAGGCAGAGTGAGAGATGGAGAGGGAGACTAAGAGAAATGGAGAGAGATGGAGAGGAGACAGGGAGAGAGATGGAGAGAGAGATGGAGAGAGAGATGGGGAGAGATGGAGAGAGAGATGGAGAGAGATGGAGAGAGAGATGGGGAAAGAGATGGAGAGAGAAATGGCGAGAGATGGAGAGAGTGATGGAGAGAGAAATGGAGAGAGAAATGGAGAGAGAGACGGAGAGAGAGACGGAGAGAGAGATGGGAAGAGAGTTGGAAGGAGAGATGGGGAGTGAGATGGAGAGAGAGATGGGGAGAGATGGAGAAGGAGATGGAAAGAGAGATGGAGAGAGAGAGATGCAGAGAGATGGAGAGAGAGACGGGCAGAGAGTTGGAGAGAGATGGCGAGTGAGATGGAGAGAGAGATGGGGAGAGATGGAGAAGGAGATGGAAAGAGAGATGGAGAGAGAGAGATGGAGAGAGATGGAGTGAGAGATCGGGAGAGATGGAGAGAGAGACGGAGAGAGATGGAGAGAGAGATGGAGAGAGAGACTGAGAGAGAGACAGAGAGAGAGATCGGAAGAGAAATGGAGGGAGAGATGGGGAGAGAGGCAGAGATGGAGATGGGGAGAGAGACGGGGAGGGAGATGGAGAGAGATGGGGAGAGATGGAGAGAGAAATGGAAAGAGAGATGGAGAGAGAGAGATGGAGAGAGAGATGGAGAGAGAGACAGAGCGAGAGATAGAGAGAGAGATGGAGAGAGATGTAGAGAGAGATGGAGAGTGAGACGGTGAGAAAGACGGAGAGAGATATGGAGAGACGGATGAAGAGAGAGACAGAGAGAGATGGAGAGAGAGATGCAGAGAGAGACGGAGACCGAGATGGAGGGAGAGACGGAGAGAGAAATGGAGAGAGAGATGGTGAGAGAGATGGAGGGAGCGACAGGGTGAGAGACAGAGGGAGAGATAGTTAGAGAGATGGAGAGAGAGATGGAGAGAGAGACGGAGAGAGAGATGGAGAGAGATGGAGAGAGTGATGGGGAGAGAGATGGATAGAGAGATGGTGAGAGACGGAAAGAGAGATAGGGAGAGAGATGGAGAGTGAGATGGGGAGAGAGATGCAGAGAGATAGAGAGAGAGATGAAGAGAGAGACTGAGAGAGATGGAGAGATAGATGGGGAGAGATGGGGAGAGAGACAGAGAGAGAGATGGAGAGAGCGATGCAGAGAGAGATGGGGCGAGAGATGGAGAGAGTGATGGAGAGAGAGATGGAGAGAGAGACGGGGAGAGAGATGGAGAGACGAGAAGTGAGATGGAGAGAGAGATGGGGAGAGAGATGGTGAGAGATGGAGAGAGAGGCGGTGAGAGAGATGCAGAGAGAGATGGAGAGAGAGATGGAGAGAGATGGAGAGAGTGATGGGGAGAGAGATGGATAGAGAGATGGTTAGAGACAGAGAGAGAGATGGGGAGAGAGATGGAGAGGGAGATGGGGAGAGAGATGGAGAGGGAGATGGGGAGAGATGGAGAGAGTGATGGGGAGAGAGATGGATAGAGAGATGGTGAGAGACGGAGAGAGAGATGGGGAGAGAGATGGAGAGAAATGGAGAGGGCGATGTAGAGAGAGATGAAGAGAGAGATGGTGAGATATGGAGAGAGAGACGGTGAGAGAGATGCAGAGAGAGATGGAGAGAGAGATGGAGAGAGATGGAGAGAGTGATGGGGAGAGAGATGGATAGAGAGATGGTGAGAGAGGGAGCGAAAGATGGGTAGAGAGATGGAGAGGGAGATGGGGAGGGAGATGCAGAGAGATGGAGAGAGAGACTGAGAGAGATAGAGAGATAGATGGAGAGAGATGGGGAGAGAGACGGAGAGAGAGATGGAGAGAGCGATGCAGAGAGAGATGGGGCGAGAGATGGAGAGAGTGATGGAGAGAGAGATGGAGAGAGAGACGGTGAGAGAGATGGAGGGAGAGACGAGAAGTGAGATGGAGAGAGAGATGGGGAGAGAGATGGTGAGAGAGATGGGTTGAGAGATGGAGAGAGAGATGGGAGAGATGGAGAGAGAGACGGAGTGAGATGGAGAGAGAGATGGGGAGGGAGACAGAGAAGGAGATGGGGAGAGAGACGGGGAGAGAGATGGAGGGAGTTGGGGAGAGAGATGGAGGGAGCGACAGGGTGAGAGACAGAGGGAGAGATAGTTAGAGAGATGGAGAGAGAGATGGAGAGAGAGACGGAGAGAGAGATGGAGAGAGATGGAGAGAGTGATGGGGAGAGAGATGGATAGAGAGATGGTGAGAGACGGAAAGAGAGATAGGGAGAGAGATGGAGAGTGAGATGGGGAGAGAGATGCAGAGAGATAGAGAGAGAGATGAAGAGAGAGACTGAGAGAGATGGAGAGATAGATGGGGAGAGATGGGGAGAGAGACAGAGAGAGAGATGGAGAGAGCGATGCAGAGAGAGATGGGGCGAGAGATGGAGAGAGTGATGGAGAGAGAGATGGAGAGAGAGACGGGGAGAGAGATGGAGGGAGAGACGAGAAGTGAGATGGAGAGAGAGATGGGGAGAGAGATGGTGAGAGATGGAGAGAGAGGCGGTGAGAGAGATGCAGAGAGAGATGGAGAGAGAGATGGAGAGATATGGAGAGAGTGATGGGGAGAGAGATGGATAGAGAGATGGTTAGAGACAGAGAGAGAGATGGGGAGAGAGATGGAGAGGGAGATGGGGAGAGAGATGGAGAGGGAGATGGGGAGAGATGGAGAGAGTGATGGGGAGAGAGATGGATAGAGAGATGGTGAGAGACGGAGAGAGAGATGGGGAGAGA
>NW_027276929.1:0-33610 GCF_030028105.1 Mobula birostris | reverse complement strand
GAGAGCTTGTGGGAACTGGATTGTATGATGTGGAACAATGAGTTTCTGGGAATTGGATTGCACGATGGGGAAAAGAGAGTTTATGGGATTTGGATTGTATGATGGGGGAAGAGAGAGTTTGTGGTAATTGGATTGTATGATGGGGAAAAGAGAGTTTGTGTGACATGGATTGTATGATAGGGAAGAGTGAATTTGTGGGAATTGGATTGCATGATGGTTGAAGAGAGATTATGGGAATTGTATTGTATGATGCGGAAAGAGAGAGTTTGTGGGAATTGGATTGTATGATGGGGAACAGAGAGTTTGTGGGAATTAGACTGTATGATGGGGAAAGACAGAGTTTCTGGGAATTGGATTGCATAATAGGGGAAGGGCGAGTATGTGGGAATTGGATTGTATGATGGGGAAGAGAGAGTTTGTGGGATTTGAATTGTATGATGGGGGAAGTGTGATCTTGCTGGAACAGGATTGCATGATGGGGAACAGAGAATTTCTGGGAATTGGATTGTATGATGGGGTAGAGAGAGATTGTTGGAATTGTATTGCATGACGTGGGAAGAGAGTGTTTGTGGGAATTGGATTGTATGATGAGGAAGAGATAGTTTGTGCGAATTGGATTGTATTATGGGAAAGAGAGAGTTTGTGGGATTTGGATTGTATTATGGGGAAGTGAGAGTTTGTGGGAATTGGATTGTATGATGGGGAACAGAGAGATGTGGGAATTGGATTCTATGATGGGGAAAGAAAGAGTTTGTGGGAACTGGATTGCACAATAGGAGAAGAAAGAGTTTGTGGGAATTGGATTGTTTGATTTGGAGAGAGAGATTGTGGGAATAGAATTGTATGATGGTGGAAGAGTGAGCTTGTGGGAACTGAATTGCATGGTGGGGAACAGAGAGTTTGTGGGAATTGGATTGCATGATGGGGAAGAGAGAGTTTGTGGAATTGAATTTAATTTTGGGGAACAGAGAGCTTGTGGGAACCGAATTGTATCATGGGGAAGAGAGAATTTGTGGGCAATTGTATTGCATGATGGGGGAAGAGAGTGTTTGTGGGTATTGGATTGTATGATGGGGAAAGAGAGAGTTTGTGGGATTTGGATTGTATGTTGGGGGAACAGAGAGCTTGTGGGAACTGGATTGTATGATGTGGAACAATGAGTTTCTGGGAATTGGATTGCACGATGGGGAAAAGAGAGTTTATGGGATTTGGATTGTATGATGGGGGAAGAGAGAGTTTGTGGTAATTGGATTGTATGATGGGGAAAAGAGAGTTTGTGTGACATGGATTGTATGATGGGGAAGAGAGAGTTTGTGGGTATTGGATTGCATGATGGGGGAAGAGAGATTATGGGAATTGTATTGTATGATGCGGAAAGAGAGAGTTTGTGGGAATTGGATTGTATGATGGGGAAGAGAGCGTTTGTGCGAACTGGATTGTAGGATGGGGAAAAGAGAGTTTGTGTGACATGCATTGTATGATGGGGAAGAGAGAGTTTGTGGGAATTGGATTGCATGATGGGGAAGAGAGAATTTGGTGGAATTGGATTGTATGATGGGGAAGAGAGCGTTTGTGGGCATTGGATTGTATGATGGGGAACAGAGAGTTTGTGGGTATTGGATTGTATGATGGGGAATGGAGAGGTTTGTGGGAATTGAATTGTATGATGCGGAAGAGAGTGTTTGTGGGAATTGGATTGCATGATGGGGAAGAAATAGTTTGTGCGAATTGGATTGTATTATGGGAAAGAGAGAGTTTGTGGGAATTGGATTGTATGATGGGGAAGAGAGAGATGTGGGAATTGGATTCTATGATGGGGAAAGAAAGAGTTTGTGGGAAAAGGATTGCACAATAGGGGAAGAGCGACTTTGTGGGAATTGGATTGTATGATTTGGAAGAGAGAGATTGTGGGAATTGAATTGTATGATGGGGGAAGAGTGAACTTGTGGGAACTGAATTGCATGATGGGGAACAGAGAGTTTGTGGGAATTGGATTGCATGATGGGGAAGAGAGAGTTTGTGGGAATTGAATTTAATTTTGGAGGGAACAGAGAGCTTGTGGGAACCGGATTGTATGATGGGGAACAGAGAATTTGTGGGAATTGTATTGCATGATGGGGGAAGAGAGTGTTTGTGGGAATTGGATTGTATGATGGGGGAAGTGTGATCTTGCTGGAACAGGATTGCATGATGGGGAACAGAGAATTTCTGGGAATTGGATTGTATGATGGGGTAGAGAGAGATTGTTGGAATTGTATTGCATGACGTGGGAAGAGAGTGTTTGTGGGAATTGGATTGTATGATGGGGAAGAGATAGTTTGTGCGAATTGGATTGTATTATGGGAAAGAGAGAGTTTGTGGGATTTGGATTGTATTATGGGGAAGTGAGAGTTTGTGGGAATTGGATTGTATGATGGGGAACAGAGAGATGTGGGAATTGGATTCTATGATGGGGAAAGAAAGAGTTTGTGGGAACTGGATTGCACAATAGGGGAAGAAAGAGTTTGTTGGAATTGGATTGTTTGATTTGGATAGAGAGATTGTGGGAATAGAATTGTATGATGGGGGAAGAGTGAGCTTGTGGGAACTGAATTGCATGGTGGGGAACAGAGAGTTTGTGGGAATTGGATTGCATGATGGGGAAGAGAGAGTTTGTGGAATTGAATTTAATTTTGGGGGAACAGAGAGCTTGTGGGAACAGGATTGTATGTTGGGGGAACAGAGAGCTTGTGGGAACTGGATTGTATGATGTGGAACAATGAGTTTCTGGGAATTGGATTGCATGATGGGGGAAGAGAGATTATGGGAATTGTATTGTATGATGCGGAAAGAGAGAGTTTGTGGGAATTGGATTGTATGATGGGGAAGAGAGCGTTTGTGGGAACTGGATTGTAGGATGGGGGAAAAGAGAGTTTGTGGGCATTGGATTGTATAATGGGGACGGAGAGTTTGTGGGAATTAGATTGTATGATTGGGAAAGACAGAGTTTCTGGGAATTGGGTTCAATAATAGGGGAAGAGCGAGTTTGTGGAATTGGATTGTATGAAGGGGAACAGAGAGTTTGTGGGAATTAGACTGTATGATGGGGAAAGACAGAGTTTCTGGGAATTGGATTGCATAATAGGGGAAGAGCGAGTTTGTGGGAATTGGATTGTATGATGGGGAAGAGAGAGTTTTTTTGAATTGAATTGTATGATGGGGAAGAGTGATCTTGCTGGAACAGGATTGCATGATGGGGAACAAAGAATTTCTGGGCAGTAGATTGTATGATGGGGTAGAGAGAGATTGTTGGAATTGTATTGCATGACGTGGGAAGAGAGTGTTTGTGGGAATTGGATTGTATGATAAGGAAGAGATAGTTTGTGCGAATTGGATTGTATTATGGGAAAGAGAGAGTTTGTGGGAATTGGATTGTATGATGGGGAACAGAGAGATGTGGGAATTGGATTCTATGATGGGGAAAGAAAGAGTTTGTGGGAACTGGATTGCAACAATAGGGGAAGAAAGAGTTTGTGGGAATTGGATTGTATGATTTGGAGAGAGAGATTGTGGGAATTGAATTGTATGATGTGGGAAGGGTGAGCTTGTGGGATCTGAATTGCATGATGGGGAACAGAGAGTTTGTGGGAATTGGATTGCATGATGGGGAAGAGAGAGTTTGTGGGAATTGAATTTAATTTTGGGGGGAACAGAGAGCTGGTGGGAACCGGATTGTATGATGGGGAACAGAGAATTTGTGGGAATTGTATTGCATGATGGGGGAAGAGAGTGTTTGTGGGTATTGGATTGTATGATGGGGAAAGAGAGAGTTTGTGGGATTTGGATTGTATGTTGGGGGAACAGAGAGCTTGTGGGAACTGGATTGTATGATGTGGAACAATGAGTTTCTGGGAATTGGATTGTACGATGAGGAAAAGAGAGTTTATGGGATTTGGATTGTATGATGGGGGAAGAGAGAGTTTGTGGTAATTGGATTGTATGATGGGGAAAAGAGAGTTTGTGTGACATGGATTGTATGATGGGGAAGAGAGAGTTTGTGGGAATTGGATTGCATGATGGGGGAAGAGAGATTGTGGGAATTGTATTGTATGATGCGGAAAGAGAGAATTTGTGGGAATTGGATTGTATGATGGGGAAGAGAGCGTTTGTGGGAACTGGATTGTAGGATGGGGGAAAAGAGAGTTTGTGGGCATTGAATTGTATGATGGGGAACGGAGAGTTTGTGGGAATTAGATTGTATGATGGGGAAAGACAGAGTTTCTGGGAATTGGGTTGCATAATAGGGGAAGAGCGACTTTGTGGGAATTGGATTGTATGAAGGGGAAGAGCGAGTTTGTGGGAATTGGATTGTATGATGGGGAAGAGAGAGTTTGTGGGAATTGAATTGTATGATGGGGGAAGAGTGATCTTGCTGGAACAGGATTGCATGATGGGTAACAGAGAATTTCTGGGAATTGGATTGTATGATGGGGTAGAGAGAGATTGTTTGAATTGTATTGCATGACGTGGGAAGAGAGTGTTTGTGGGAATTGGATTGTATGATGAGGAAGAGATAGTTTGTGCGAATTGGATTGTATTATGGGAAAGAGAGAGTTTGTGGGAATTGGATTGTATGATGGGGAAGAGATAGTTTGTGGGAATTGGATTGTATTATGGGGAAGTGAGAGTTTGTGGGAATTGGATTGTTTGATGGGGAACAGAGAGATGTGGGAATTGGATTCTATGATGGGGAAAGAAAGAGTTTGTGGGAACTGGATTGCACAATAGGGGAAGAAAGAGTTTGTGGGAATTGGATTGTATGATTTGGAGAGAGAGATTGTGGAAATTGAATTGTATGATGGGGGAAGAGTGAGCTTGTGGGATCTGAATTGCATGATGGGGAACAGAGAGTTTGTGGGAATTGGATTGCATGATGGGGAAGAGAGAGTTTGTGGGAATTGAATTTAATTTTGGGGGAACAGAGAACTTGTGGGAACCGGATTGTCTGATGGGGAACAGAGAATTTGTGGGAATTGTATTGCATGATGGGGGAAGAGAGTGTTTGTGGGTATTGGATTGTATGATGGGGAAAGAGATAGTTTGTGGGATTTGGATTGTATGTTGGGGGAACAGAGAGCTTGTGGGAACTGGATTGTATGATGTGGAACAATGAGTTACTGGGAGTTGGATTGCACGATGGGGAACAGAGAGATTGTGGGAATTGTATTGCATGATGGGGGAAGAGAGTATTTGTGGGAATTGGATTGTATGATGGGGAAGAGATAGTTTGTGCAAATTGGATTGTATTATGGGAAGAGAGAGTTTGTGGGAATTGGATTGTATGATCGGGAAAAGAGAGTTTGTGGGTATTGGATTGCATGATGGGGAAAGGGAGAGTTTGTGGGATTTGGATTGAATGTTGGGGGAACAGAGAGCTTGTGGGAACTGGATTGTATGATGTGGAACAATGAGTTTCTGGGAATTGGATTGCACGATGGGGAAAAGAGAGTTTGTGGGAATTGGATTGTATGATGGGGGAAGAGAGAGTTTGTGGTAATTGGATTGTATGATGGGGAAAAGAGAGTTTGTGTGACATGCATTGTATGATGGGGAAGAGAGAGTTTGTGGGAATTGGATTGCATTGATGGGGAAGAGAGAATTTGGTGGAATTGGATTTTATAATGGGGGAAAGACAGATTTTGTGGGAATTGGGTTGTATGATGGGGAAGAGAGCGTTTGTGGGCATTGGATTGTATGATGGGGAACAGAGAGTTTGTGGGAATTAGATTGTGTGATGGGGAATGATAGAGCGTGTGGGAATTGGATTGTATGATGTGGAAAAGAGTGCTTATGGGAAATGAATTGCATGATGGGGAAAGAGAGATTTTGTGGGGATTGGATTGTATGATGGGGAAAGAGAGAGTTTGTGGGAATTGGATTGTATGATGGGAAAGAGTGAGTTTGTGGGAATTGGATTGTGTGATGGGGGAAGAGTGAGATTGTGCGTATTGGATTGTATGATGGGGAAAGAGAGAGTTTGTGGGTATTGGATTGTACGATGGGGAAGAGTGCGTTTGTGGGAAATGGATTGTATGATGGGGGAAGAGAGAGATGTTGGAATTGGATTGTATGATGGGGAAAGACAGAGTTTGTGAAACTGGATTGTACAATAGGGGAACAGCGAGTTTGTGGGAATTGGATTGTATGATTTGGAAGATAGAGTTTGTAGGAATTGGATTGTATGATGGGAAAGAGAGAGTTTGTGGGAATTGAATTGTATGATGGGGGAAGAGTGAGCTTGTGGGAACTGAATTGCATGATGGGGAACAGAGAGTTTGTGGGAATTGGATTGCATGATGGGGAAGAGAGAGTTTGTGGGAATTGAATTTAATTTTGGGGGAACAGAGAGCTTGTGGGAACCGGATTGTATGATGGGGAACAGAGAATTTGTGGGAATTGTATTGCATGATGGGGGAAGAGAGTGTTTGTGGGAATTGGATTGTATGATGTGGAACAATGAGTTACTGGGAGTTGGATTGCACGATGGGGAACAGAGAGGTTGTGGGAATTGTATTGCATGATGGGGAAGAGAGTATTTGTCGGAATTGGATTGCATGATGGGGAAGAGATAGTTTGTGCGAATTGGATTGTATTATGGGAAAGAGAGAGTTTGTGGGAATTGGATTGTATGATCGGGAAAAGAGAGTTTGTGGGTATTGGATTGTATGATGGGGAAAGAGAGAGTTTGTTGGATTTGGATTGTATGTTGGGGGAACAGAGAGCTTGTGGGAACTGGATTGTATGATGTGGAACAATGAGTTTCTGGTAATTGGATTGCACGATGGGGAAAGGAGAGTTTGTGGGAATTCGATTGCATGATGGGGGAAGAGAGAGTTTGTGGTAATTGGATTGTATGATGGGGAGAAGAGAGTTTGTGTGACATGGATTGTATGATGGGGTAGAGAGAGATTGTGGGAATTGAGATTGCATGATGGGGGAAGAGAGATTATGGGAATTGTATTGTATGATGCGGAAAGAGAGAGTTTGTGGGAATTGGATTGTATGATGGGGAAGAGAGCGTTTGTGGGAACTGGATTGTGTGATGTGGAAAAGAGAGTCTGTGGGCATTGGATTGTGTGATAGGGAACAGGGAGTTTCTGGGAATTAGATTGTATGATGGGGAAAGACAGAGTTTCTGGGAATTGGATTGCATAATAGGGGAAGAGCGAGTTTGTGGGAATTGGATTGTATGATGGGTAAGAGAGAGTTTGTGGGAATTGGATTGTATGATGGGGAAGAGATAGTTTGTGGGAATTGGATTGTATTATGGGGAAGTGAGAGTTTGTGGGAATTGGATTGTATGATGGGGAAAGAAGGAGTTTGATTGAACTGGATTGCACAATAGGGGAAGAGAGAGTTTGTGGGAATTGAATTTAATTTTGGGGGAACAGAGAGCTTGTGGGAACCGGATTGTATGATGGGGAACAGAGAATTTGTGGGAATTGTATTGCATGATGGGGGAAGAGAGTGTTTGTGGGAATTGGATTGTATGATGTGGAAAAGAGAGTTTGTGGGTATTGGATTGTATGATGGGGAAAGAGAGAGTTTGTGGGATTTGGATTGTATGTTGGGGGAACAGAGAGCTTGTGGCAACTGGATTGTATGATGTGGAGCAATGAGTTACTGGGAGTTGGATTGCACGATGGGGAACAGAGAGAGTTTGGGAATTGTATTGCATGATGGGGGAAGAGAGTATTTGTGGGAATTCGATTGTATGATGAGGAAGAGATAGTTTGTGCGAATTGGATTGTATTATGGGAAAGAGAGAGTTTGTGGGATTTGGATTGTATGATCGGGAAAAGAGAGTTTGTGGTTATTGGATTGTATGATGGGGAAAGAGAGAGTTTGTGGGATTTGGATTGTATGTTGGGGAACAGAGAGCTTGTGGGAACTGGATTGTATGATGTGGAACAATGAGTTTCTGGGAATTGGATTGCACGATGGGGAAAAGAGAGTTTATGGGATTTGGATTGTATGATGGGGGAAGAGAGAGTTTGTGGTAATTGGATTGTATGATGGGGAAAAGAGAGTTTGTGTGACATGGATTGTATGATAGGGAAGAGAGAATTTGTGGGAATTGGATTGCATGATGGTTGAAGAGAGATTATGGGAATTGTATTGTATGATGCGGAAAGAGAGAGTTTGTGGGAATTGGATTGTATGATGGGGAACAGAGAGTTTGTGGGAATTAGACTGTATGATGGGGAAAGACAGAGTTTCTGGGAATTGGATTGCATAATAGGGAAAGGGCGAGTATGTGGGAATTGGATTGTATGATGGGGAAGAGAGAGTTTGTGGGATTTGAATTGTATGATGGGGGAAGTGTGATCTTGCTGGAACAGGATTGCATGATGGGGAACAGAGAATTTCTGGGAATTGGATTGTATGATGGGGTAGAGAGAGATTGTTGGAATTGTATTGCATGACGTGGGAAGAGAGTGTTTGTGGGAATTGGATTGTATGATGAGGAAGAGATAGTTTGTGCGAATTGGATTGTATTATGGGAAAGAGAGAGTTTGTGGGATTTGGATTGTATTATGGGGAAGTGAGAGTTTGTGGGAATTGGATTGTATGATGGGGAACAGAGAGATGTGGGAATTGGATTCTATGATGGGGAAAGAAAGAGTTTGTGGGAACTGGATTGCACAATAGGGGAAGAAAGAGTTTGTGGGAATTGGATTGTTTGATTTGGAGAGAGAGATTGTGGGAATAGAATTGTATGATGGGGGAAGAGTGAGCTTGTGGGAACTGAATTGCATGGTGGGGAACAGAGAGTTTGTGGGAATTGGATTGCATGATGGGGAAGAGAGAGTTTGTGGGAATTGAATTTAATTTTGGGGGAACAGAGAGCTTGTGGGAACCGAATTGTATCATGGGGAAGAGAGAATTTGTGGGAATTGTATTGCATGATGGGGAAGAGAGTGTTTGTGGGTATTGGATTGTATGATGGGGAAAGAGAGAGTTTGTGGGATTTGGATTGTATGTTGGGGGAACAGAGAGCTTGTGGGAACTGGATTGTATGATGTGGAACAATGAGTTTCTGGGAATTGGATTGCACGATGGGGAAAAGAGAGTTTATGGGATTTGGATTGTATGATGGGGGAAGAGAGAGTTTGTGGTAATTGGATTGTATGATGGGGAAAAGAGAGTTTGTGTGACATGGATTGTATGATGGGGAAGAGAGAGTTTGTGGGTATTGGATTGCATGATGGGGGAAGAGAGATTATGGGAATTGTATTGTATGATGCGGAAAGAGAGAGTTTGTGGGAATTGGATTGTATGATGGGGAAGAGAGCGTTTGAGCGAACTGGATTGTAGGATGGGGGAAAAGAGAGTTTGTGGGCATTGGATTGTCTGATGGGGAAGAGAGAGTTTGTGGGAATTGAATTGTATGATGGGGAAGAGTGATCTTGCTGGAACAGGATTGCATGATGGGGAACAGAGAATTTCTGGGAATTAGATTGTATGATGGGGTAGAGAGAGATTGTTGGAATTGTATTGCATGACGTGGGAAGAGAGTGTTTGTGGGAATTGGATTGTATGATGAGGAAGAGATAGTTTGTGCGAATTGGATTGTATTATGGGAAAGAGAGAGTTTGTGGGAATTGGATTGTATGATGGGGGAAGAGATAGTTTGTGGGAATTGGATTGTATTATGGGGAAGTGAGAGTTTGTGGGAATTGGATTGTATGATGGGGAACAGAGAGATGTGGGAATTGGATTCTATGATGGGGAAAGAAAGAGTTTGTGGGAACTGGATTGCACAATAGGGGAAGAAAGAGTTTGTGGGAATTGGATTGTATGATGGGGAACAGAGAGATGTGGGAATTGGATTCTATGATGGGGAAAGAAAGAGTTTGTGGGAACTGGATTGCACAATAGGGGAAGAAAGAGTTTGTGGGAATTGGATTGTTTGATTTGGAGAGAGTGATTGTGGGAATAGAATTGTATGATGGGGGAAGAGTGAGCTTGTGGGAACCGGATTGTATGATGGGGAACAGAGAATTTGTGGGAATTGTATTGCATGATGGGGAAGAGAGTGTTTGTGGGTATTGGAATGTATGATGGGGAAAGAGAGAGTTTGTGGGATTTGGATTGTATGTTGGGGGAACAGAGAGCTTGTGGGAACTGGATTGTATGATGTGGAACACTGAGTTACTGGGAGTTGGATTGCACGATGGGGAACAGAGAGATTGTGGGAATTGTATTACATGATGGGGGAAGAGAGTATTTGTGGGAATTGGATTGTATGATGGGGAAGAGATAGTTTGTGCGAATTGGATTGTATTATGGGAAAGAGAGAGTTTGTGGGAATTGGATTGTATGATGGGGAAGAGATAGTTTATGCGAATTGGATTGTATTATGGGAAAGAGAGAGTTTGTGGGAATTGGATTGTATGATCGGGAAAAGAGAGTTTGTGGGTTTTGGATTGTATGATCGGGAAAGAGAGAGTTTGTGGGATTTGGATTAAATGTTGGAACAGAGAGCTTGTGGGAACTGGATTGTATGATGTGGAACAATGAGTTTCTGAGAATTGGATTGCACGATGGGGAAAAGAGAGTTTGTGGGAATTGGATTGTATGATGGTGGAAGAGAGAGTTTGTGGTAATTGGATTGTATGATGGGGAAAAGAGAGTTTGTGTGACATGTATTGTATGATGGGGAAGAGAGAGTTTGTGGGAATTGGATTGCATGATGGGGAAAAGAGATTATGGAAATTGTATTGTATGATGCGGAAAGAGAGAGTTTGTGGGAATTTGATTGTATGATGGGGAAAGGGAGAGTTTGTGTGAATTGGATTGTATGATGGGAAAGAGAGAGTTTTTGGGAAATTGATTGTATGATGGGGAAAGGGAGAGATTTTGGGAACTGGATTGCATTATGGGTGAAGATAGAGTTTGTGGGAATTGGATTGTATGATGGGGAAGAGAGAATTTGTGGGAATTGGATTGTATGATGGGCAAAGTGAGAGATTGTGAGAATTGGATTGTGTCATGGGAAAGAAAGAGTTTGTGGGAATTGGATTGTATGATCGGGAAGGGAGAGAGTATGTGGGAATTGGTTTGTATGATGGGAAAGGAGAGAGTTCGTGGGAATTGAATTGCATGATGGGGAACGAAAGAGCTTGTGGGAATTGGATTGTATAATGGGGAATGATAGAGTGTTTGGGAATTGGATTGTATGATGTGGAAAAGAGAGCTTATGGGAAATGAATTGCATGATGGGGAAAGACAGTTTGCGGGGATTGGATTGTATGATGGGGAAAGAGAGATTTTGTAGGAATTGGATTGTATGATGGTGAAGAATGCGTTTCTGGGAACTGGATTGTATGATGGGGGAAGAGAGAGATGTGGGAATTGGATTGTATGATGGGGAAAGACAGAGTTTGTGGAAACTAGATTGTACAATAGGGGAAGAGCGAGTTTGTGGGAATTGGATTGTATGACTTGGAAGATATAGTTTGCAGGAATTGGATTGTATGATGGGAAAGAGAGAGTTTGTGGGAAATGGATTGTGTGATGGGGGAAGAGAGAGTTTGTGTGAACTGGATTGTCTAATTGGGAAGAGAGAGTTTGTGGGAATTGGATTATATGATGGGAAAGAGAGAGTTTGTGGGAATTGGATTGCATGATGGGAAAGACAGAGTTTGAGGGAATTGGATTGTATGATGGGTGACGAGAGAGTCTGTGGGAATTGGATTGTATGATGGGGAAAAGAGAGTTTATGGGAATTGGATTGTATGATGAGGAAGAGAGAGTTTGTGGAAATTGGATTGTATGTTGGGGAAGAGACAGAGTTTGTGGAAACTGAATTGTACTATTGGGGAAGTGCGAGTTTGGGGGAATTGGATTGTATCATTGGGGAAAAGACTGTTTGTGGGAATTAGATTTTATGATGGGGAAAGACAGAGATTGTGGGAATTGGATTGCATAATAGGGGAAAAGCGAGTTTGTGGGAATTGGATTGTATGATGGGGAAGAGAGAGTTTGTGGGAATTGGATTGTATGATCGGGAAAAGAGAGTTTGTGGGTTTTGGATTGTATGATGGGAAAAGAGAGAGGTTGTGGGATTTGGATTGTATGTTGGGGGAACAGAGAGCTTGTGGGAACTGGATTGTATGATGTGGAACAATGCGTTTCTGGGAATTGGTTTGCACGATGGGGAAAAGAGAGTTTGCGGGAATTGGATTGTATTATGGGAAAGAGAGAGTTTGTGGGAATTGGATTGTATGATCGGGAAAAGAGAGTTTGTGGGTATTGTATTGTATGATGGGAAAACAGAGAGTTTGTGGGATTTGGATTGTATGTTGGGGGAACAGAGAGCTTGTGGGAACTGGATTGTATCATGTGGAACAATGAGTTTCTGGGAATTGGATTGCACGATGGGGAAAAGAGAGTTTGTGGGAATTGGATTGTATGATGGGGGAAGAGAGAGTTTGTGGTAATTGGATTGTATGATGGGGAAAAGAGAGTTTGTGTGACATGGATTGTATGATGGGGAAGAGAGAGTTTGTGGGAATTGGCTTGCATGATGGGGGAAGAGAGATTATGGGAATTGTATTGTATGATGCGGAAAGAGAGAGTTTGTGGGAATTTGATTGTATGATGGGGAAAGGGAGAGTTTGTGTGAATTGGATTGTATGATGGGAACGAGAGAGTTTTTGGGAATTTGATTGTATGATGGGGAAAGGGAGAGATTTTGGGAACTGGATTGCATTATGGGTGAAGAGAGAGTTTGTGGGAATTGGATTGTATGATGGGGAAGAGAGAATTTGTGGGAATTGGATTGTATGATGGGCAAAGTGAGAGATTGTGAGAATTGGATTGTGTCATGGGAAAGAAAGAGTTTGTGGGAATTGGATTGTATGATCGGGAAGGGAGAGAGTATGTGGGAATTGGTTTGTATGATGGGAAAGGAGAGAGTTCGTGGGAATTGAATTGCATGATGGGGAACGAAAGAGTTTGTGGGAATTGGATTGTATAATGGGGAATGATAGAGTGTGTGGGAATTGGATTGTATGATGTGGAAAAGAGAGCTTATGGGAAATGAATTGCATGATGGGGAAAGACAGTTTGCGGGGATTGGATTGTATGATGGGGAAAGAGAGAGTTTGTAGGAATTGGATTGTATGATGGGGAAGAATGCGTTTCTGGGAACTGGATTGTATGATGGGGGAAGAGAGAGATGTGGGAATTGGATTGTATGATGGGGAAAGACAGAGTTTGTGGAAACTAGATTGTACAATAGGGGAAGAGCGAGTTTGTGGGAATTGGATTGTATGACTTGGAAGATATAGTTTGTAGGAATTGGATTGTATGATGGGAAAGAGAGAGTTTGTGGGAAATGGATTGTGTGATGGGGGAAGAGAGAGTTTGTGTGAACTGGATTGTCTAATTGGGAAGAGAGAGTTTGTGGGAATTGGATTATATGATGGGAAAGAGAGAGTTTGTGGGAATTGGATTGCATGATGGGAAAGACAGAGTTTGAGGGAATTGGATTGTATGATGGGTGACGAGAGAGTCTGTGGGAATTGGATTGTATGATGGGGAAAAGAGAGTTTATGGGAATTGGATTGTATGATGAGGAAGAGAGAGTTTGTGGAAATTGGATTGTATGTTGGGGAAGAGACAGAGTTTGTGGAAACTGAATTGTACTATTGGGGATGTGCGAGTTTGGGGGAATTGGATTGTATCATTGGGGAAAAGACTGTTTGTGGGAATTAGATTTTATGATGGGGAAAGACAGAGATTGTGGGAATTGGATTGCATAATAGGGGAAAAGCGAGTTTGTGGGAATTGGATTGTATGATGGGGAAGAGAGAGTTTGTGGGAATTGGATTGTATTATCGGGAAAAGAGAGTTTGTGGGTTTTGGATTGTATGATGGGAAAAGAGAGAGGTTGTGGGATTTGGATTGTATGTTGGGGGAACAGAGAGCTTGTGGGAACTGGATTGTATGATGTGGAACAATGCGTTTCTGGGAATTGGATTGCACGATGGGGAAAAGAGAGTTTGCGGGAATTGGATTGTATTATGGGAAAGAGAGAGTTTGTGGGAATTGAATTGCATGATGGGGAACGAAAGAGTTTGTGGGAATTGGATTGTATAATGGGGAATGATAGAGTGTGTGGGAATTGGATTGTATGATGTGGAAAAGAGAGCTTATGGGAAATGAATTGCATGATGGGGAAAGACAGTTTGCGGGGATTGGATTGTATGATGGGGAAAGAGAGAGTTTGTAGGAATTGGATTGTATGATGGGGAAGAATGCGTTTCTGGGAACTGGATTGTATGATGGGGGAAGAGAGAGATGTGGGAATTGGATTGTATGATGGGGAAAGACAGAGTTTGTGGAAACTAGATTGTACAATAGGGGAAGAGCGAGTTTGTGGGAATTGGATTGTATGACTTGGAAGATACAGTTTGTAGGAATTGGATTGTATGATGGGAAAGAGAGAGTTTGTGGGAAATGGATTGTGTGATGGGGGAAGAGAGAGTTTGTGTGAACTGGATTGTCTAATTGGGAAGAGAGAGTTTGTGGGAATTGGATTATATGATGGGAAAGAGAGAGTTTGTGGGAATTGGATTGCATGATGGGAAAGACAGAGTTTGAGGGAATTGGATTGTATGATGGGTGACGAGAGAGTCTGTGGGAATTGGATTGTATGATGGGGAAAAGAGAGTTTATGGGAATTGGATTGTATGATGAGGAAGAGAGAGTTTGTGGAAATTGGATTGTATGTTGGGGAAGAGACAGAGTTTGTGGAAACTGAATTGTACTATTGGGGATGTGCGAGTTTGGGGGAATTGGATTGTATCATTGGGGAAAAGACTGTTTGTGGGAATTAGATTTTATGATGGGGAAAGACAGAGATTGTGGGAATTGGATTGCATAATAGGGGAAAAGCGAGTTTGTGGGAATTGGATTGTATGATGGGGAAGAGAGAGTTTGTGGGAATTGGATTGTATTATCGGGAAAAGAGAGTTTGTGGGTTTTGGATTGTATGATGGGAAAAGAGAGAGGTTGTGGGATTTGGATTGTATGTTGGGGGAACAGAGAGCTTGTGGGAACTGGATTGTATGATGTGGAACAATGCGTTTCTGGGAATTGGATTGCACGATGGGGAAAAGAGAGTTTGCGGGAATTGGATTGTATTATGGGAAAGAGAGAGTTTGTGGGAATTGGATTGTATGATCGGGAAAAGAGAGTTTGTGGGTATTGTATTGTATGATGGGAAAAGAGAGAGTTTGTGGGATTTGGATTGTATGTTGGGGAACAGAGCTTGTGGAACTGGATTGTATCATGTGGAACAATGAGTTTCTGGGAATTGGATTGCACGATGGGGAAAAGAGAGTTTGTGGGAATTGGATTGTATGATGGGGAAGAGAGAGTTTGTGGGAATTGGATTGTATGATGGGGGAAGAGAGAGTTTGTGTAATGATTGTATGATGGGGAAGAGAGAGTTTGTGGGAATTGGATTGCATGATGGGGAAGAGAGATTATGGGAATTGTCTTGTATGATGCGGAAGAGAGAGTTTTGGGAATTGATTGTATGATGGGAAAGGGAGAGTTTTTGGGAACTGGATTTGCATTATGGGTGAAGGGAGAGTTTGTGGGAATTGGATTGTATGATGGGGAAGAGAGAATTTGTGGGAATTGGATTGTATGATGGGCAAAGTGAGAGATTGTGAGAGTTGGATTGTGTCATGGGAAAGAGAGAGTTTGTGGGAATTGGATTGTATGATCGGGAAGGGAGAGAGTATGTGGGAATTGGATTGTATGATGGGGAATGACAGAGTTTGTGTGAATTGGATTCTATAATGGGGAATGATAGAGTGTGTGGGAATTGGATTGTATGATGTGGAAAAGAGAGCTTATGGGAAATGAATTGCATGATGGGGAAGAGAGTTTGCGGGGATTGGATTGTATGATGGGGAAAGAGAGAGTTTGCAGGAATTGGATTGTGTGATGGGGGAAGAGTGAGCTTGTGGAAACTGGATTGTACAATAGGGGAAGAGCGAGATTGTGGGAATTGGATTGTATGATTTGGAAGATATAGTTTGTAGGAATTGGATTGTATGATGGGAAAGAGAGAGTTTGTGGGAATTGGATTGTGTGATGGGGGAAGAGAGAGTTTGTCTGAACTGGATTGTCTAATTGGGAAGAGAGAGTTTGTGGGAATTGGATTATATGATGGGAAAGAGAGAGTTTGTGGGAATTGGATTGCATGATGGGAAAGACAGAGTTTGAGGGAATTGGATTGTATGATGGGTGACGAGAGAGTCTGTGGGAATTGGATTGTATGATGGGGAAGAGAGAGTTTATGGGAATTGGATTGTATGATGAGAAAGAGAGAGTTTGTGGAAATTGGATTGTATGTTGGGGAAGAGAGAGATGTGGGAATTGGATTGTATGATGGGGAAGACAGAGTTTCTGGAAACTGAATTGTACTATTGGGGAAGTGCGAGTTTGTGGGAATTGGATTGTATGATTGGGGAAAAGAGGGTTTGTGGGAATTAGATTGTATGATGGGGAAAGACAGAGTTTGTGGGAATTGGATTGCATAATAGGGGAAGAGCGTGTTTGTGGGAATTGGATTGTATGATGGGAAGAGAGAGTTTGTTGGAATTGAATTGTATGGTGGGGGAAGAGTGAGCTTGCGGGAACTGGATTGAATGATGGGGAACAGAGAGTTTGTGGGAATTGGGTTGCATGATGGGGAAAGAGAGAGATTGTGGGAATTGTATTGCATGATGGGGGAAGAGAGTGTTTGTGGGAATTGGATTGTATGATCGGGAAGAGAAAGTTTGTGCGAATTGGATTGTATTGTGGGAACGAGAGAGTTTGTGGGAATTGGATTGTATGATGGGGAAGAGATATTTGGTGGGAATTGGATTGTATTATGGGGAAGAGAGAGATGTGGGAATTGGATTGTATGATGGGGAAAGAAAGAGTTTGTGGGAACTGGATTGCACAATAGGGGAAGAGCGAGTTTGTGGGAATTGGATTGTATGATTTGGAAGAGAGAGATTGTGGGAATTGAATTGTATGATGGGGGAAGAGTGAGCTTGTGGGAACTGGATTGCATGATGGGGAAGAGAGAGTTTCTGGGAATTGGATTGCATAATAGGGGAAGAGCGAGTTTGTGGGAATTGGATTTTATGATGGGGAAGAGAGAGTTTGTGGGAATTGAATTCTATGTTGGGGGAAGAGTAAGCTTGCTGGAACAGGATTGCATGATGGGGAACAGAGAATTTCTGGGAATTGGATTGTATGATGGGGTAGAGAGAGATTGTTGGAATTGTATTGCATGATGTGGGAAGAGAGTGTTTGCGGGAATTGGATTGTATGATGGGGAAGAGATAGTTTGTGCGAATTGGATTGTATTATGGGAAAGAGAGTGTTTGTGGAAATTGGATTGTATGATGGGGAAGAGAGAGTTTGTGGGAATTGGATTGCATGATGGGGAAGAGAGAGTTTGTGGGAATTGGATTATATGTTGGGGAACAGAGAGCTTGTTGGACCTGGATTGTACGATGGGGAACGAAGAGTTTGTGTGAATTGGATTGTATGATGGGGAAAAACAGAGTTTGAGTGAAGTGGATTGTATAATAGGGGAAGAGCGAGTTTGTGGGTATTGGATTGTATGATGGGGAATGGAGAGGTTGTTGGGAATTGAATTGTATGATGCGGAAGAGAGAGATGTGGGAATTGGATTGTATGCTGGGGAAAGACAGAGTTTGTGGAAACTGAATTGTACTATTGGGGAAGTGCGAGTTTGTGGGAAATGCATTGTATGATGGGGAAGAGAGCGTTTGTGGGAACTGGATTGTACGATGGGGGAAAACAGAGTTTGTAGGCATTGGATTGTATGATGGGGAACGGAGAGTTTGGGGAATTAGATTGTATGATGGGAAAGACAGAGTTTCTGGAATTGGATTGCATAATAGGGGAAGAGCGAGTTTGTGGGAATTGGATTTTATGATGGGGAAGAGAGAGTTTGTGGGAAATGAATTTTATGATGGGGAAGAGTGAGCTTGCTGGAACAGGATTGCATGATGAGGAACAGAGAATTTCTGGGAATTGGATTGTATGATGGGGTAGAGTGAGATTGTTGGAATTGGATTGTATGGTGGGGAAAGACAGAGTTTGTGGAAACTGAATTGTACTATTGGGGAAGTGCGAGTTTGTGGGAAATGGATTGTATGATGGGGAAGAGAGCGTTTGTGGGAACTGGATTGTATGATGGGGGAAAACAGAGGTTGTGGGCATTGGATTGTATGATGGGGAACAGAGAGTTTGGGGGAATTAGATTGTATGATGGGAAAGGCAGAGTTTCTGGGAATTGGATTGCATAATAGGGGAAGAGCGAGTTTGTGGGAATTGGATTTTATGATGGGGAAGAGAGAGTTTGTGGGAATTGAATTGTATGATGGGGAAGAGTAAGCTTGCTGGAACAGGATTGCATGATGGGGAACAGAGAATTTCTGGGAATTGGATTGTATGATGGGGTAGAGAGAGATTATTGGAATTGTATTGCATGATGTGGGAAGAGAGTGTTTGTGGGAATTGGATTGTATGATGGGGAAGAGAGAGTTTGTGGGAATTGGATTATATGTTGGGGGAACAGAGAGCTTGTGGGACCTGGATTGTACGATGGGGAACGAAGAGTTTGTGTGAATTGGATTGTATGATGGGGAAAAACAGAGTTTGCGTGAACTGCATTGTATAATAGGGGAAGAGCGAGTTTGTGGGTATTGGATTGTATGATGGGGAATGGAGAGTTTGTGGGAATTGAATTGTATGATGCGGAAGAGAGAGATGTGGGAATTGGATTGTATGGTGGGGAAAGACAGAGTTTGTGGAAACTGAATTGTACTATTGGGGAAGTGCGAGTTTGTGGGAAATGCATTGTATGATGGGGAAGAGAGCGTTTGTGGGAACTGGATTGTATGATGGGGAAAACAGAGTTTGTGGGCATTGGATTGTATGATGGGGAACAGAGAGTTTGGGGGAATTAGATTGTATGATGGGGAAAGACAGAGTTTCTGGGAATTGGATTGCATAATAGGGGAAGAGCGAGTTTGTGGGAATTGGATTTCATGATGGGGAAGAGAGAGTTTGTGGGAATTGAATTTTATGATGGGGAAGAGTGAGCTTGCTGGAACAGGATTGCATGATGGGGAACAGAGAATTTCTGGGAATTGGATTGTATGATGGGGTAGAGTGAGATTGTTGGAATTGTATTGCATGATGTGGGAAGAGAGTGTTTGTGGGAATTGGATTGCATGATGGGGAAGAGATAGTTTGTGCGAATTGGATTATATTATGGGAAAGAGAGAGTTTGTGGGAATTGGATTGTCTTATGGGGAAGTGAGAGTTTGTGGGAATTGGATTGTATGATGGGGAATAGAGAGATGTGGGAATTGGATTCTATGATGGGGAAAGAAAGAGTTTGTGGAAAAGGATTGCACAATAGGGGAAGAACGAGTTTGTGGGAATTGGATTGTATGATTTGGAAGAGAGAGATTGTGGGAATTGAATTGTATGATGGGGGAAGAGTGAGCTTGTGCGAACTGAATTGCATGATGGGGAACAGAGAGTTTGTGGGAATTGGATTGCATGATGGGGAAGAGAGAGTTTGTGGGAATTGAATATAATTTTGGGGGAACAGAGAGCTTGTGGGAACCGGATTGTATGATGGGGAACGGAGAATTTGTGGGAATTGTATTGCATGATGGGGGAACAGAGTGTTTGTGGGAATTGGATTGTATGATGGGGAAGAGATAGTTTGTGCGAATTGGATTGTATTATGGGAAAGAAAGAGTTTGTGTGAATTGGATTGTACGATCGGGAAAAGAGAGTTTGTGGGTTTTGGATTGTATGATGGGGAAAGAGAGAGTTTGTGGGATTTGGATTAAATGTTGGGGGAACAGAGAGTTTGTGGGAATTGGATTGCATGATGGGGGAAGAGAGATTATGGGAATTGTATTGTATGATGTGGAAAGAGAGAGTTTGTGGGAATTTGATTGTATGATGGGGAAAGGGAGAGTTTGTGTGAATTGGATTGTATGATGGGAAAGAGAGAGTTTTTGGGAATTTGATTGTATGATGCGGAAAGGGAGAGATTTTGGGAACTGGATTGCATTATGGGCAAAGTGAGAGATTGTGAGAATTGGATTGTGTCATGGGAAAGAAAGAGTTTGTGGGAATTGGATTGTATGATGGGGAAGAGATAGTTTGTGCGAATTGGATTGTATTATGGGAAAGAGAGAGTTTGTGGGAATTGGATTGTATGATCGGGAAAAGAGAGTTTGTGGGTTTTGGATTGTATGATGGGGAAAGAGAGAGTTTGTGGGATTTGGATTAAATGTTGGGGAACAGAGAGCTTGTGGGAACTGGATTGCATGATGTGGAACAATGAGTTTCTGAGAATTGGATTGCACGATGGGGAAAAGAGAGTTTGTGGGAATTGGATTGTATGATGGGGAAGAGAGAGTTTGTGGTAATTGGATTGTATGATGGGGAAAAGAGAGTTTGTGTGACATGGATTGTATGATGGGGAAGAGAGTGTTTGTGGGAATTGGATTGCATGATGGGGAAGAGAGATTATGGGAATTGTATTGTATGATGCGGAAAGAGAGAGTTTGTGGGAATTTGATTGTATGATGGGGAAAGGGAGAGTTTGTGTGAATTGGATTGTATGATGGGAAAGAGAGAGTTTTTGGGAATTAGATTATATGATGGGGAAAGGGAGAGATTTTGGGAACTGGATTGCATTATGGGTGAAGAAAGAGTTTGTGGGAATTGGATTGTATGATGGGGAAGAGAGAATTTGTGGGAATTGGATTGTATGATGGGCAAAGTGAAAGATTGTGAGAATTGGATTGTGTCATGGGAAAGAAAGAGTTTGTGGGAATTGGATTGTATGATCGGGAAGGGAGAGAGTATATGGGAATTGGATTGTATGATGGGAAAGGAGAGAGTTCGTGGGAATTGGATTGTATGATGGGGAAGAGAGAGATGTGGGAATTGGATTCTATGATGGGGAAAGAAAGAGTTTGTGGGAAAAGGATTGCACAATAGGGGAAGAGCGAGTTTGTGGGAATTGGATTGTATGATTTGGAAGAGAGAGATTGTGGGAATTGAATTGTATGATGGGGGAAGAGTGAGCTTGTGGGAACTGAATTGCATGATTGGGAACAGAGAGTTTGTGGGAATTGGATTGCATGATGGGGAAGAGAGAGTTTGTGGGAATTGAATTTAATTTTGGGGGAACAGAGAGCTTGTGGGACCTGGATTGTACGATGGGGAACGAAGAGTTTGTGTGAATTGGATTGTATGATGGGGAAAAACAGAGTTTGCGTGAACTGGATTGTATAATAGGTGAAGAGCGAGTTTGTGGGTATTGGATTGTATGATGGGGAATGGAGAGTTTGTGGGAATTGAATTGTATGATGCGGAAGAGAGAGATGTGGGAATTGGATTGTATGGTGGGGAAAGACAGAGTTTGTGGAAACTGAATTGTACTATTGGGGAAGTGCGAGTTTGTGGGAAATGCATTGTATGATGGGGAAGAGAGCGTTTGTGGGAACTGGATTGTATGATGGGGGAAAACAGAGTTTGTGGGCATTGGATTGTATGATGGGGAACAGAGAGTTTGGGGGAATTAGATTGTATGATGGGGAGGAATTAGATTGTATGATGGGGAAAGACAGAGTTTCTGGGAATTGGATTGCATAATAGGGGAAGAGCGAGTTTGTGGGAATTGGATTTCATGATGGGGAAGAGAGAGTTTGTGGGAATTGAATTTTATGATGGGGAAGAGTGAGCTTGCTGGAACAGGATTGCATGATGGGGAACAGAGAATTTCTGGGAATTGGATTGTATGATGGGGTAGAGTGAGATTGTTGGAATTGTATTGCATGATGTGGGAAGAGAGTGTTTGTGGGAATTGGATTGCATGATGGGGAAGAGATAGTTTGTGCGAATTGGATTATATTATGGGAAAGAGAGAGTTTGTGGGAATTGGATTGTCTTATGGGGAAGTGAGAGTTTGTGGGAATTGGATTGTATGATGGGGAATAGAGAGATGTGGGAATTGGATTCTATGATGGGGAAAGAAAGAGTTTGTGGGAAAAGGATTGCACAATAGGGGAAGAACGAGTTTGTGGGAATTGGATTGTATGATTTGGAAGAGAGAGATTGTGGGAATTGAATTGTATGATGGGGGAAGAGTGAGCTTGTGCGAACTGAATTGCATGATGGGGAACAGAGAGTTTGTGGGAATTGGATTGCATGATGGGGAAGAGAGAGTTTGTGGGAATTGAATATAATTTTGGGGGAACAGAGAGCTGGTGGGAACCGGATTGTATGATGGGGAACGGAGAATTTGTGGGAATTGTATTGCATGATGGGGGAACAGAGTGTTTGTGGGAATTGGATTGTATGATGGGGAAGAGATAGTTTGTGCGAATTGGATTGTATTATGGGAAAGAAAGAGTTTGTGTGAATTGGATTGTACGATCGGGAAAAGAGAGTTTGTGGGTTTTGGATTGTATGATGGGGAAAGAGAGAGTTTGTGGGATTTGGATTAAATGTTGGGGGAACAGAGAGTTTGTGGGAATTGGATTGCATGATGGGGGAAGAGAGATTATGGGAATTGTATTGTATGATGTGGAAAGAGAGAGTTTGTGGGAATTTGATTGTATGATGGGGAAAGGGAGAGTTTGTGTGAATTGGATTGTATGATGGGAAAGAGAGTGTTTTTGGGAATTTGATTGTATGATGCGGAAAGGGAGAGATTTTGGGAACTGGATTGCATTATGGGCAAAGTGAGAGATTGTGAGAATTGGATTGTGTCATGGGAAAGAAAGAGTTTGTGGGAATTGGATTGTATGATGGGGAAGAGATAGTTTGTGCGAATTGGATTGTATTATGGGAAAGAGAGAGTTTGTGGGAATTGGATTGTATGATCGGGAAAAGAGAGTTTGTGGGTTTTGGATTGTATGATGGGGAAAGAGAGAGTTTGTGGGATTTGGATTAAATGTTGGGGGAACAGAGAGCTTGTGGGAACTGGATTGTATGATGTGGAACAATGAGTTTCTGAGAATTGGATTGCACGATGGGGAAAAGAGAGTTTGTGGGAATTGGATTGTATGATGGGGGAAGAGAGAGTTTGTGGTAATTGGATTGTATGATGGGGAAAAGAGAGTTTCTGTGACATGGATTGTATGATGGGGAAGAGAGTGTTTGTGGGAATTGGATTGCATGATGGGGGAAGAGAGATTATGGGAATTGTATTGTATGATGCGGAAAGAGAGAGTTTGTGGGAATTTGATTGTATGATGGGGAAAGGGAGAGTTTGTGTGAATTGGATTGTATGATGGGAAAGAGAGAGTTTTTGGGAATTAGATTATATGATGGGGAAAGGGAGAGATTTTGGGAACTGGATTGCATTATGGGTGAAGAGAGAGTTTGTGGGAATTGGATTGTATGATGGGGAAGAGAGAATTTGTGGGAATTGGATTGTATGATGGGCAAAGTGAAAGATTGTGAGAATTGGATTGTGTCATGGGAAAGAAAGAGTTTGTGGGAATTGGATTGTATGATCGGGAAGGGAGAGAGTATATGGGAATTGGATTGTATGATGGGAAAGGAGAGAGTTCGTGGGAATTGGATTGTATGATGGGGAAGAGAGAGATGTGGGAATTGGATTCTATGATGGGGAAAGAAAGAGTTTGTGGGAAAAGGATTGCACAATAGGGGAAGAGCGAGTTTGTGGGAATTGGATTGTATGATTTGGAAGAGAGAGATTGTGGGAATTGAATTGTATGATGGGGGAAGAGTGAGCTTGTGGGAACTGAATTGCATGATTGGGAACAGAGAGTTTGTGGGAATTGGATTGCATGATGGGGAAGAGAGAGTTTGTGGGAATTGAATTTAATTTTGGGGGAACAGAGAGCTTGTGGGACCTGGATTGTACGATGGGGAACGAAGAGTTTGTGTGAATTGGATTGTATGATGGGGAAAAACAGAGTTTGCGTGAACTGCATTGTATAATAGGGGAAGAGCGAGTTTGTGGGTATTGGATTGTATGATGGGGAATGGAGAGTTTGTGGGAATTGAATTGTATGATGCGGAAGAGAGAGATGTGGGAATTGGATTGTATGGTGGGGAAAGACAGAGTTTGTGGAAACTGAATTGTACTATTGGGGAAGTGCGAGTTTGTGGGAAATGCATTGTATGATGGGGAAGAGAGCGTTTGTGGGAACTGGATTGTATGATGGGGGAAAACAGAGTTTGTGGGCATTGGATTGTATGATGGGGAACAGAGAGTTTGGGGGAATTAGATTGTATGATGGGGAAAGACAGAGTTTCTGGGAATTGGATTGCATAATAGGGGAAGAGCGAGTTTGTGGGAATTGGATTTCATGATGGGGAAGAGAGAGTTTGTGGGAATTGAATTTTATGATGGGGAAGAGTGAGCTTGCTGGAACAGGATTGCATGATGGGGAACAGAGAATTTCTGGGAATTGGATTGTATGATGGGGTAGAGTGAGATTGTTGGAATTGTATTGCATGATGTGGGAAGAGAGTGTTTGTGGGAATTGGATTGCATGATGGGGAAGAGATAGTTTGTGCGAATTGGATTATATTATGGGAAAGAGAGAGTTTGTGGGAATTGGATTGTCTTATGGGGAAGTGAGAGTTTGTGGGAATTGGATTGTATGATGGGGAATAGAGAGAGGTGGGAATTGGATTCTATGATGGGGAAAGAAAGAGTTTGTGGGAAAAGGATTGCACAATAGGGGAAGAACGAGTTTGTGGGAATTGGATTGTATGATTTGGAAGAGAGAGATTGTGGGAATTGAATTGTATGATGGGGGAAGAGTGAGCTTGTGCGAACTGAATTGCATGATGGGGAACAGAGAGTTTGTGGGAATTGGATTGCATGATGGGGAAGAGAGAGTTTGTGGGAATTGAATTTAATTTTGGGGAACAGAGAGCTTGTGGGAACCGGATTGTATGATGGGGAACGGAGAATTTGTGGGAATTGTATTGCATGATGGGGGAACAGAGTGTTTGTGGGAATTGGATTGTATGATGGGGAAGAGATAGTTTGTGCGAATTGGATTGTATTATGGGAAAGAAAGAGTTTGTGTGAATTGGATTGTACGATCGGGAAAAGAGAGTTTGTGGGTTTTGGATTGTATGATGGGGAAAGAGAGAGTTTGTGGGATTTGGATTAAATGTTGGGGGAACAGAGAGTTTGTGGGAATTGGATTGCATGATGGGGGAAGAGAGATTATGGGAATTGTATTGTATGATGTGGAAAGAGAGAGTTTGTGGGAATTTGATTGTATGATGGGGAAAGGGAGAGTTTGTGTGAATTGGATTGTATGATGGGAAAGAGAGAGTTTTTGGGAATTTGATTGTATGATGCGGAAAGGGAGAGATTTTGGGAACTGGATTGCATTATGGGCAAAGTGAGAGATTGTGAGAATTGGATTGTGTCATGGGAAAGAAAGAGTTTGTGGGAATTGGATTGTATGATGGGGAAGAGATAGTTTGTGCGAATTGGATTGTATTATGGGAAAGAGAGAGTTTGTGGGAATTGGATTGTATGATCGGGAAAAGAGAGTTTGTGGGTTTTGGATTGTATGATGGGGAAAGAGAGAGTTTGTGGGATTTGGATTAAATGTTGGGGGAACAGAGAGCTTGTGGGAACTGGATTGTATGATGTGGAACAATGAGTTTCTGAGAATTGGATTGCACGATGGGGAAAAGAGAGTTTGTGGGAATTGGATTGTATGATGGGGAAGAGAGAGTTTGTGGTAATTGGATTGTATGATGGGGAAAAGAGAGTTTGTGTGACATGGATTGTATGATGGGGAAGAGAGAGTTTGTGGGAATTGGATTGCATGATGGGGGAAGAGAGATTATGGGAATTGTATTGTATGATGCGGAAAGAGAGAGTTTGTGGAATTTGATTGTATGATGGGGAAAGGGAGAGTTTGTGTGAATTGAATTGTATGATGGGAAAGAGAGAGTTTTTGGGAATTAGATTATATGATGGGGAAAGGGAGAGATTTTGGGAACTGGATTGCATTATGGGTGAAGAGAGAGTTTGTGGGAATTGGATTGTATGATGGGGAAGAGAGAATTTGTGGGAATTGGATTGTATGATGGGCAAAGTGAAAGATTGTGAGAATTGGATTGTGTCATGGGAAAGAAAGAGTTTGTGGGAATTGGATTGTATGATCGGGAAGGGAGAGAGTATATGGGAATTGGATTGTATGATGGGAAAGGCGAGAGTTCGTGGGAATTGGATTGTATGATGGGGAAGAGAGAGATGTGGGAATTGGATTCTATGATGGGGAAAGAAAGAGTTTGTGGGAAAAGGATTGCACAATAGGGGAAGAGCGAGTTTGTGGGAATTGGATTGCATGATTTGGAAGAGAGAGATTGCGGGAATTGAATTGTATGATGGGGGAAGAGTGAGCTTGTGGGAACTGAATTGCATGATGGGGAACAGAGAGTTTGTGGGAATTGGATTGCATGATGGGGAAGAGAGAGTTTGTGGGAATTGAATTTAATTTTGGGGGAACAGAGAGCTTGTGGGAACCGGATTGTATGATGGGGAACGGAGAATTTGTGGGAATTGTATTGCATGATGGGGGAAGAGAGTGTTTGTGCGAATTGGATTGTATGATGGGGAAGAGATAGTTTGTGCGAATTGGATTGTATTATGGGAAAGAGAGAGTTTGTGGGAATTGGATTGTATGATCGGGAAAAGAGAGTTTGTGGGTTTTGGATTGTATGATGGGGAAAGAGAGAGTTTGTGGATTTGGATTAAATGTTGGGGGAACAGAGAGCTTGTGGGAACTGGATTGTATGATGTGGAACAATGAGTTTCTGAGAATTGGATTGCACGATGGGGAAAAGAGAGTTTGTGGGAATTGGATTGTATGATGGCGGAAGAGAGAGTTTGTGGTAATTGGATTGTATGATGGGGAAAAGAGAGTTTGTGTGACATGGATTGTATGATGGGGAAGAGAGAGTTTGTGGGAATTGGATTGCATGATGGGGGAAGAGAGATTATGGGAATTGTATTGTATGATGTGGAAAGAGAGAGTTTGTGGGAATTTGATTGTATGATGGGGAAAGGGAGAGTTTGTGTGAATTGGATTGTATGATGGGAAAGGGAGAGTTTTTGGGAATTTGATTGTATGATGGGGAAAGGGAGAGATTTTGGGAACTGGATTGCATTATGGGTGAAGAGAGAGTTTGTGGGAATTGTATTGTATGATGGGGAAGAGAGAATTTGTGGGAATTGGATTGTATGATGGGCAAAGTGAGAGATTGTGAGAATTGGATTGTGTCATGGGAAAGAAAGAGTTTGTGGGAATTGGATTGTATGATCGGGAAGGGAGAGAGTTTGTGGGAATTGGATTGTATGATCGGGAAAAGAGAGTTTGTGGGTTTTGGATTGTATGATGGGGAAAAGAGGGAGTTTGTGGGATTTGGATTAAATGTTGGGGGAACAGAGAGCTTGTGGGAACTGGATTGTATGATGTGGAACAATGAGTTACTGGGAGTTGGATTGCACGATGGGGAACAGAGAGATTGTGGGAATTGTATTGCATGATGGGGGAAGAGAGTATTTGTGGGAATTGGATTGTATGATGGGAAAGAGAGAGTTTGTGGGAATTGGATTGTGTGATGGGGGAAGAGAGAGTTTGTCTGAACTGGATTGTCTAATTCGGAAGAGAGAGTTTGTGGGAATTGGATTATATGATGGGAAAGAGAGAGTTTGTGGGAATTGGATTGCATGATGGGAAAGACAGAGTTTGAGGGAATTGGATTGTATGATGGGTGACGAGAGAGTCTGTGGGAATTGGATTGTATGATGGGGAAGAGAGTTTATGGGAATTGGATTGTATGATGAGAAAGAGAGAGTTTGTGGAAATTGGATTGTATGTTGGGGAAGAGAGAGATGTGGGAATTGGATTGTATGATGGGGAAGACAGAGTTTCTGGAAACTGAATTGTACTATTGGGGAAGTGCGAGTTTGTGGGAATTGGATTGTATGATTGGGGAAAAGAGGGTTTGTGGGAATTAGATTGTATGATGGGGAAAGACAGAGTTTGTGGGAATTGGATTGCATAATAGGGGAAGAGCGTGTTTGTGGGAATTGGATTGTATGATGGGGAAGAGAGAGTTTGTTGGAATTGAATTGTATGGTGGGGGAAGAGTGAGCTTGCGGGAACTGGATTGAATGATGGGGAACAGAGAGTTTGTGGGAATTGGGTTGCATGATGGGGAAAGAGAGAGTTTGTGGGAATTGTATTGCATGATGGGGGAAGAGAGTGTTTGTGGGAACTGGATTGTATGATCGGGAAGAGATAGTTTGTGCGAATTGGATTGTATTGTGGGAACGAGAGAGTTTGTGGGAATTGGATTGTATGATGGGGAAGAGATATTTGGTGGGAATTGGATTGTATTATGGGGAAGAGAGAGATGTGGGAATTGGATTGTATGATGGGGAAAGAAAGAGTTTGTGGGAACTGGATTGCACAATAGGGGAAGAGCGAGTTTGTGGGAATTGGATTGTATGATTTGGAAGAGAGAGATTGTGGGAATTGAATTCTATGTTGGGGGAAGAGTAAGCTTGCTGGAACAGGATTGCATGATGGGGAACAGAGAATTTCTGGGAATTGGATTGTATGGTGGGGTAGAGAGAGATTGTTGGAATTGTATTGCATGATGTGGGAAGAGAGTGTTTGCGGGAATTGGATTGTATGATGGGGAAGAGATAGTTTGTGCGAATTGGATTGTATTATGGGAAAGAGAGTGTTTGTGGAAATTGGATTGTATGATGGGGAAGAGAGAGTTTGTGGGAATTGGATTGCATGATGGGGAAGAGAGAGTTTGTGGGAATTGGATTATATGTTGGGGGAACAGAGAGCTTGTTGGACCTGGATTGTACGATGGGGAACGAAGAGTTTGTGTGAATTGGATTGTATGATGGGGAAAAACAGAGTTTGAGTGAAGTGGATTGTATAATAGGGGAAGAGCGAGTTTGTGGGTATTGGATTGTATGATGGGGAATGGAGAGGTTGTTGGGAATTGAATTGTATGATGCGGAAGAGAGAGATGTGGGAATTGGATTGTATGCTGGGGAAAGACAGAGTTTGTGGAAACTGAATTGTACTATTGGGGAAGTGCGAGTTTGTGGGAAATGCATTGTATGATGGGGAAGAGAGCGTTTGTGGGAACTGGATTGTACGATGGGGGAAAACAGAGTTTGTAGGCATTGGATTGTATGATGGGGAACGGAGAGTTTGGGGGAATTAGATTGTATGATGGGGAAAGACAGAGTTTCTGGGAATTGGATTGCATAATAGGGGAAGAGCGAGTTTGTGGGAATTGGATTTTATGATGGGGAAGAGAGAGTTTGTGGGAAATGAATTTTATGATGGGGAAGAGTGAGCTTGCTGGAACAGGATTGCATGATGAGGAACAGAGAATTTCTGGGAATTGGATTGTATGATGGGGTAGAGTGAGATTGTTGGAATTGGATTGTATGGTGGGGAAAGACAGAGTTTGTGGAAACTGAATTGTACTATTGGGGAAGTGCGAGTTTGTGGGAAATGGATTGTATGATGGGGAAGAGAGCGTTTGTGGGAACTGGATTGTATGATGGGGGAAAACAGAGGTTGTGGGCATTGGATTGTATGATGGGGAACAGAGAGTTTGTGGGAATTAGATTGTATGATGGGGAAAGGCAGAGTTTCTGGGAATTGGATTGCATAATAGGGGAAGAGCGAGTTTGTGGGAATTGGATTTTATGATGGGGAAGAGAGAGTTTGTGGGAATTGATTTGTATGATGGGGGAAGAGTAAGCTTGCTGGAACAGGATTGCATGATGGGGAACAGAGAATTTCTGGGAATTGGATTGTATGATGGGGTAGAGAGAGATTATTGGAATTGTATTGCATGATGTGGGAAGAGAGTGTTTGTGGGAATTGGATTGTATGATGGGGAAGAGATAGTTTGTGCGAATTGGATTGTATTATGGGAAAGAGAGAGTTTGTGGGAATTGGATTGTATGATGGGGAATTGATAGTTTGTGGGAATCGGATTGCATGATGGGGAAGAGAGAGTTTGTGGGAATTGGATTATATGTTGGGGGAACAGAGAGCTTGTGGGACCTGGATTGTACGATGGGGAACGAAGAGTTTGTGTGAATTGGATTGTATGATGGGGAAAAACAGAGTTTGCGTGAACTGGATTGTATAATAGGGGAAGAGCGAGTTTGTGGGTATTGGATTGTATGATGGGGAATGGAGAGTTTGTGGGAATTGAATTGTATGATGCGGAAGAGAGAGATGTGGGAATTGGATTGTATGGTGGGGAAAGACAGAGTTTGTGGAAACTGAATTGTACTATTGGGGAAGTGCGAGTTTGTGGGAAATGCATTGTATGATGGGGAAGAGAGCGTTTGTGGGAACTGGATTGTATGATGGGGGAAAACAGAGTTTGTGGGCATTGGATTGTATGATGGGGAACAGAGAGTTTGGGGGAATTAGATTGTATTATGGGGAAAGACAGAGTTTCTGGGAATTGGATTGCATAATAGGGGAAGAGCGAGTTTGTGGGAATTGGATTTCATGATGGGGAAGAGAGAGTTTGTGGGAATTGAATTTTATGATGGGGAAGAGTGAGCTTGCTGGAACAGGATTGCATGATGGGGAACAGAGAATTTCTGGGAATTGGATTGTATGATGGGGTAGAGTGAGATTGTTGGAATTGTATTGCATGATGTGGGAAGAGAGTGTTTGTGGGAATTGGATTGCATGATGGGGAAGAGATAGTTTGTGCGAATTGGATTATATTATGGGAAAGAGAGAGTTTGTGGGAATTGGATTGTCTTATGGGGAAGTGAGAGTTTGTGGGAATTGGATTGTATGATGGGGAATAGAGAGATGTGGGAATTGGATTCTATGATGGGGAAAGAAAGAGTTTGTGGGAAAAGGATTGCACAATAGGGGAAGAACGAGTTTGTGGGAATTGGATTGTATGATTTGGAAGAGAGAGATTGTGGGAATTGAATTGTATGATGGGTGAAGAGTGAGCTTGTGCGAACTGAATTGCATGATGGGGAACAGAGAGTTTGTGGGAATTGGATTGCATGATGGGGAAGAGAGAGTTTGTGGGAATTGAATATAATTTTGGGGGAACAGAGAGCTTGTGGGAACCGGATTGTATGATGGGGAACGGAGAATTTGTGGGAATTGTATTGCATGATGGGGGAACAGAGTGTTTGTGGGAATTGGATTGTATGATGGGGAAGAGATAGTTTGTGCGAATTGGATTGTATTATGGGAAAGAAAGAGTTTGTGTGAATTGGATTGTACGATCGGGAAAAGAGAGTTTGTGGGTTTTGGATTGTATGATGGGGAAAGAGAGAGTTTGTGGGATTTGGATTAAATGTTGGGGGAACAGAGAGTTTGTGGGAATTGGATTGCATGATGGGGGAAGAGAGATTATGGGAATTGTATTGTATGATGTGGAAAGAGAGAGTTTGTGGGAATTTGATTGTATGATGGGGAAAGGGAGAGTTTGTGTGAATTGGATTGTATGATGGGAAAGAGAGAGTTTTTGGGAATTTGATTGTATGATGCGGAAAGGGAGAGATTTTGGGAACTGGATTGCATTATGGGCAAAGTGAGAGATTGTGAGAATTGGATTGTGTCATGGGAAAGAAAGAGTTTGTGGGAATTGGATTGTATGATGGGGAAGAGATAGTTTGTGCGAATTGGATTGTATTATGGGAAAGAGAGAGTTTGTGGGAATTGGATTGTATGATCGGGAAAAGAGAGTTTGTGGGTTTTGGATTGTATGATGGGGAAAGAGAGAGTTTGTGGGATTTGGATTAAATGTTGGGGGAACAGAGAGCTTGTGGGAACTGGATTGTATGATGTGGAACAATGAGTTTCTGAGAATTGGATTGCACGATGGGGAAAAGAGAGTTTGTGGGAATTGGATTGTATGATGGGGGAAGAGAGAGTTTGTGGGAACTGGATTGTATGATGGGGGAAAACAGAGGTTGTGGGCATTGGATTGTATGATGGGGAACAGAGAGTTTGGGGGAATTAGATTGTATGATGGGGAAAGGCAGAGTTTCTGGGAATTGGATTGCATAATAGGGGAAGAGCGAGTTTGTGGGAATTGGATTTTATGATGGGGAAGAGAGAGTTTGTGGGAATTGATTTGTATGATGGGGGAAGAGTAAGCTTGCTGGAACAGGATTGCATGATGGGGAACAGAGAATTTCTGGGAATTGGATTGTATGATGGGGTAGAGAGAGATTATTGGAATTGTATTGCATGATGTGGAAGAGAGTGTTTGTGGGAATTGGATTGTATGATGGGGAAGAGATAGTTTGTGCGAATTGGATTGTATTATGGGAAAGAGAGAGTTTGTGGGAATTGGATTGTATGATGGGGAATTGATAGTTTGTGGGAATCGGATTGCATGATGGGGAAGAGAGAGTTTGTGGGAATTGGATTATATGTTGGGGGAACAGAGAGCTTGTGGGACCTGGATTGTACGATGGGGAACGAAGAGTTTGTGTGAATTGGATTGTATGATGGGGAAAAACAGAGTTTGCGTGAACTGGATTGTATAATAGGGGAAGAGCGAGTTTGTGGGTATTGGATTGTATGATGGGGAATGGGGAGTTTGTGGGAATTGAATTGTATGATGCGGAAGAGAGAGATGTGGGAATTGGATTGTATGGTGGGGGAAAGACAGAGTTTGTGGAAACTGAATTGTACTATTGGGGAAGTGCGAGTTTGTGGGAAATGCATTGTATGATGGGGAAGAGAGCGTTTGTGGGAACTGGATTGTATGATGGGGAAAACAGAGTTTGTGGGCATTGGATTGTATGATGGGGAACAGAGAGATTGGGGGAATTAGATTGTATGATGGGGAAAGACAGAGTTTCTGGGAATTGGATTGCATAATAGGGGAAGAGCGAGTTTGTGGGAATTGGATTTCATGATGGGGAAGAGAGAGTTTGTGGGAATTGAATTTTATGATGGGGAAGAGTGAGCTTGCTGGAACAGGATTGCATGATGGGGAACAGAGAATTTCTGGGAATTGGATTGTATGATGGGGTAGAGTGAGATTGTTGGAATTGTATTGCATGATGTGGGAAGAGAGTGTTTGTGGGAATTGGATTGCATGATGGGGAAGAGATAGTTTGTGCGAATTGGATTATATTATGGGAAAGAGAGAGTTTGTGGGAATTGGATTGTCTTATGGGGAAGTGAGAGTTTGTGGGAATTGGATTGTATGATGGGGAATAGAGAGATGTGGGAATTGGATTCTATGATGGGGAAAGAAAGAGTTTGTGGGAAAAGGATTGCACAATAGGGAAGAACGAGTTTGTGGGAATTGGATTGTATGATTTGGAAGAGAGAGATTGTGGGAATTGAATTGTATGATGGGGGAAGAGTGAGCTTGTGCGAACTGAATTGCATGATGGGGAACAGAGAGT
>NW_027276928.1:0-33620 GCF_030028105.1 Mobula birostris | reverse complement strand
TGTGAGGAGCGTGAAAACACAGCGATCTAGGGGAAGCTATGAGAGCTGCTTGATAACACAGCGATATAGGGGTAGATGTGAGAGGTGCGCGAAAACATGGCGATATAGGGGAAGTTATCTGAGGTGTGCGAAAACAGAATGATATTGGGAAGCTATGTGAGGTGCAGGAAAACACAGCAATATAGGAGAAGCGATGAGAGGTACGCGAAAACACGGCGATGTAGGGGAAGCTATGAGAGGTGTGCGAAAAAACATCGATATAGTGGAAGGTATGAGAGGTGTGTGAAAACACAACGCTCACACCCTCGTCTACTTCCTAACTTAATCTCCGGGCCTCGTTCCTTGCAACACAACGACTTAATCTGCGCGTATCTCCAAATCCACGTGAGCCACCAGAATCTGTGTGCATTCCTGCATTTTATGACAAACCTCTAAAGCTACTCAATCCCCAAATCAATGCTCACCCTCATGTGCGAGAACGCAGCCCTAAATAAGTGCGCACCCCCAAATCATGGTCACCCCTAAACTCCGTGCGCACGCATATTTACAGCCACTTCCCTAATTCTGCGTTTTCCGCAATTTGGTGCGCACCCCAACCCCGCTGACACACCCGCAGGCATAACAGATTTTTTCAGAGCAACAATCATTTCAAACCGTTCAGAAAATTGTTGTCTCGGGAAGAAAAAAAATCATTGTAAATTCTTTGCAAATCTTGGTGTAACTTCAAGCCCGCATTGAATCCAAACGCACATGCGATTATCTTCGAGCATAAACCGTGTCGAACAGTTCAGAAAATGGCTGCCTCGACATTAAAAAAACGCAGCGTGAGGGTGCGCACTGATTTGGGGATTGAGGAGCTTTAGAGGTTTGTCATAAAATGCAGGGGTGCACACGGATTCTGGTGGCTCATGTGGATTATGGAGATGCGCGCAGATTTAGTCGTTGTGTTGCAAGGAACGAGGTCCGGAGATGAAGTCAGGAAGTAGCCGAGGCTGTGAGCGTTAAAGGCAAACAGGAAGGTGTTCGTATGCAAATTTTGAGTAGCAACCTCCAATTTAAAAACACAATACGAACAAATCTGAAAAAAAACATAAAGTGCCTATAATCCCTAAAAATGAAGCAAACTTGAGATTCGTCACTATTGAAAACCCACAGACACATCCAAATCCGGGAACAACACCAAACCCTCTCACACCCACATTAGAGTTTGCCAAAGAAAGAATCATTTAAAAACATTCAAAAAATATCTGTCTGCACAAGTTTAAAGTGGCGAGGCGAGGTATGGCTAGTGGCAAGTATTGGCTAACGGCTAGAGGCTAGAGGCTAGGGTCGAGGCTTGGCTGGAGACTAGAAGCGAGGCTTGGCTAGAGGCGAGAAGCTACAGACGAGTCTTGGCTAGAGGCTAGAGGCGAGGCACCTCTCATACCTTCCCCTATATCGCTGAGATTTCACGCACCTCTCATAGCTTCCCTTATATTGCGCTGTTTTCGCGCACCTCACATAAATTCCCCTATATCGCTGTGTTCTCTGGTACTTCTCATGCCTTCCCCTATATCGTTCTGTTTTCGAGCGCCTCCCATAGCTTCCCATATATCGCTGTGTTTTCGCACACCTCTCATAGCTTCCCCTATATCATTGAGTTTTCTCGCACCTCTCATAGCTTCCCCTATATCGCTTTGTTTTCGCGCACCTTGCACATTTGCCCCTATGTTGTTGTGTTTTGTGCACCTCTCATACCTTCCACTATATCGATGTGTTTTTGCGCACCTATCGTAGCTCCCCGTATCGATGTGTTTTCGTGCACCTCTCATACCTTCCCCTATATCGCTGTGTTTTTGCTGACCTCTCACAGCTGTGCCTATATCGCCGTGTTTTTGTGCACCTCCCATAGCTTCCCATATATCACTGTGTTTTCGTGCACCTTGCATAGCTTCGCCTATATCGTTGTGTTTTTGCGCACCTCTCATAGCTTCCCCTATATTGCTGTGTTTTCGCACACCTCTCATAGCTGTCGTCAGATCGCTGTGTTTTTGGGTACCTATCATAGCTTCCCCTACATCTCTGTTTTTTTGCACATTTCTCATACATTCTTCTATATCGCCGTCTTTTCACGCACCTCCCATAGATTCCACTATATTGCTGTGTTTTCTTGCACCTCTCATACCTTCCCCTATGTCGCTCGATTTTCGTGCACCTCCCATAGCTTCCCATATATTGCTGTGTTTCGCGCACCTCTCATACCTTCCACTATATCGTTGTGTTTTCGCACACCTCTCGAAGCTTCCCTTATATCGATGTGTTTTCACGCACCTCTCATAACTTCCCCTATATCGCTGTGTTTTCTTGCACCTCCCATAGGTTCCCCTCCATCGTTGTGTTTTCACGTGCCTATCATACCCTCCCCTGTGTTGATGTTTTCTCGTGCACCTGTCTTAGCTTTCCATATATTGCCATGATTTCGCACACCTCTCATAGATTCCCCTATATCGCCGTGTTTTCGCAAACCTCGCATAGCTTCCCCTATATTGCAGTGTTTTTGCTGACCTCTCATAGCTTCTCCAATATCGCTGTGTTTTCCCGCACTCCCATAGCTTCCCCAATATCATTGTTTTCGCGCACCTCTGATACCTTCCCCTGTTTCGCTGTGTTTTCGCGCACCTCTTATAGCTTCCCCTATATCGTCGTGTTTTCGCGCACTTCTCATAGCTTGCCATATATGGCGATGTTTTCGCACACCTCTCATAGCTTCCCTTATATTGCTGTGTTCTCTCACTCCTCTGATACCTTCCCCAATATCGCTCTGTTGTCGTGCACTTCTCATGGCTTCCCAATATCGTTGTGTTTTCGTGCACCACTCATGCCTTCACCTACATCGCTGTGCTTTCTTGCACATCTGATACTTTCTCCTATAACGCCGTTTTTCACGCACCTACCATAGCTTCCACTATATCGCTGTGTTTTCTCACACCTCTCATCCCTTCCCCTATATCGCCCTGCTTTCGCTTCCCATATATGGCTGCGTTTTTGCGCACCTCCCATAGCTTCCCCTATATCGTTGTTTTTGTGCACCTCTCATAGCTTCCCCTATATCGCTGTGTTTTCGCACATCTCGTGTAGCTTCCCCTATATCGTTGAGTTTTTGCGCACCTCTCAAACCTTCCACTATATCGATGTCTTCGCCCACCTCTCGTAGCTTCTCCTGTATCGATGTGTTCTGGTGCACCTCTCATCCCTTCCCCTATATCGCCGTGTTTTCGTGCACCTCCCATAGCTTCCCCTAAATCAATATGTTTTCGCACACCTCTCATAACTTCCCCTATATCGCTGTCTTTCTATGCATCTCCCACAGGTTTTCCTGCATCCCTGTGTTTTCGCGGGCCTATCGCACCCTCCCCTGTGTTGCTGTGTTCTCGTGCACTTCTCTTAGCTTTCCATATAATGCAATGATTTCGCGCACCTCTCATAGCTTCCCCGAGACTTTCTCCTATAACGCCGTGTTTTCACGCACCTCCCATAGCTTCCACTATATCGCTGTGTTTTCTCGCACCTCTCATACCTTCCCCCATACCGCTCTATTTTCGTGCACCTCCCTTAGCTTCCCATATATGGCTGGGTTTTCTGGTACCTCTCGTAGCTTCCCCTATATCACTGTGTTTTCGCACACCTCACATCCCTTCCCCTATATCGATGTGTTTTTGCGCACCTCTCATAGCTTCCCCTGTATCGATGTGTTTTCGCGCACCTCTCATACCTGCCCCTAAACGCGTTTTTTTCGCAGACCTCTTATAGCTTCCCCTATATCGCTGTGTTTTTGCGCACCTCTCATAGCTGCGCCTACATCTCTGAGTTTTCGCACATTTCTCATACATTCTCCTATATCTTCGTCTTTTCACGCACCTCTCATAGCTTCCATTATATTGCTGTGTTTTCTTTCACCTCTCATACCTTCCCCTATATCGCTCTGCTTTCATGCACCTCCCATAGCTTCCCATATATCCCTGTCTTTTCGCGCACCTCTCATACCTTCCACTATATCACTGTGTTTTCGCGCACCTCTCGTAGTTTCCCCTATATTGATGTGTTTTCGTGCACCTCTCGTAGTTTCCCCTATATCGCTCTGTTTCCATGCACCTCCCATAGCTTCCCATATATCGCTGTATTTTTGCGCACCTCACTTACCTCCCCATATATCATTGTGTTTCAGCGCACCTCTCATACCTTCCCCAATATCGCTGTGCTTTCGTGCACCTCTAATAGCTTCTCCCAGATCACTGGCTTTTCGCGCACCTCTCATACCTTCATCTATATCGCCGTGTTTTTTTCACAGACCTCCCATAGCTTCCCCTAGGTCACTGTGTCTTTGTTCACCTCTCATCCATTTCCCTATATCGCAGTGTTTTCGCGCACCTCCCATAGCTTCCCCTATTTCGCTGTATTTTTGCGCAACTCTGATAGCTGCTCCTATTGTGCTGTGTTTTTGCGCACCTGCCATAGCTTCCCCTATATCGCCGTGTTTTTTACACCTCTCATAACTTCCCCTATTTCGCTGTGTTTTCGTGCCGCTCTCATACCTTCCCATATTTTGCCGTGTTTTTGCGCACCTCTCATACTTTCCCCTATATCTCAGCATTTTCGGGCACCTCTAATAGATTCCCCTATATTGCCGTGTTTTCGCGCACCTCTCATGTCTTCCCCTTTATTGCTGTGTTTTAGCACACCTCTGATACAATGCCCTATATCACTGTGTTTTTGCGCACGCTCATACCTTACCCTATATTGCCATGTTTTTGCACGACTCTCATACGTTCCACTACATCACTGAGTTTTCACGCACCTACCATAGCTTTCCCTGTATCACTGTGTTTTCGCGCACCTCTCATAGCTTCCCCTTTGTCGCTGTGTTTTCGTGCACCTCTCATAGCTTCCTCCATATCGCCGTGTTTTCGCGCACCTCTCATACCTTCCGCTATATTGCCGACATTACGCGCACCTCTCATAGCTTCCCTTATATTGCGCTGTATTCGCGCACCTACCATAGATTCCCCGATATCGCTGTTTTCGCGCAACTCTCATACCTTCCCCTAAATCATTGTTTTTTGATGCACCTCTCATAGCTTCCCCCATATTGCAGTGTCTTCGCGCACCTCTCATAGATTCCCCTATATTGTTTTGTTTTTGCGCACCTCTCATGCCTCCCCCTTAATCGCTGTGCTTTCTTGCACCTCCCATAGCTTCCCCTATATCGCCATGTTTTCGCGCACCTCTCATACCTTCCCCTATATTGCCCTGTTTTCGGGCACCTCCCATAGCTTCCCCTATATCGCCATGTTTTCCTGCACCTCCCATAGCTTTCCCTACATTGCTGTGATTTAGCGTACCTCTCCTAACTTCCCATATTTCACAGTGTTTTCGCGCACATCTCATACATTCTCCTACATCGCTGTGTTTTCGCGCACCTACTCCAGCTTTCCCTACATCGCAGTGTTTTCACACATCTCTCATAGCTTCTCCTATGTCGCCGAGGTGCATGAAAATACAGCAATATAGGGGAATCTAAGGGAGGTGCGTGAAAATACAACGATATAGGGGAAGGTATGAGGGTTGCGCGAAAACACAGCGATGTCAGGGACGCTATGAGAGGTGCGCAAAAAGACAGCGATATAGGGGAAGCAATGAAAGATGCGCGAAAAGACAACGATGTACGGGAAGTTATGAGATGTGCAGGAAATCACAGCAATATAAGGGAAGCTATGAGAGGTGTGCGAAAACACAGCAATATTGGGAAAATTATGAGAGGTGCACGAAAACACAGCAATACAGGGGAATGTTTCAGAGGTGCGAGAAAACACAGCGATGTAGAGGAAGTAATGAGAGGTGCGAAAACACAGCGATATAGGTAAAGACATCAGAGATGCGCGAAAACACGACGATATAGGGGAAGCTATGAGAGGTGAGCAAACATACAGCGATAAAGGTGAAGTTATGGCAGGGCGCGAAAAGACAGCGATATAGGGGAAGGTATGAGAGGTGCGCGAAAACACAGCAATATAGGGGACGGTATGAGATGTGCATGAAAGCACGGCGAAATCGGGAAAGCCATGAGAGGTGCGCGAAAACACAGCGATATAGGGGAAGGTATGAGAGGTGCGCGAAAACTCGGCGATATAGGGGAAGTTATGAGAGGTGTGTGAAAACACAGCGATATAGGGGAAGGTATGAGAGGTGCACGAAAACACAGCGATGTAGGGGCAGCTATGGGAGGTGCACGAAAACAGGGCGAAATAGGGGAAGAGATGAGAAGTGCGCGAAAACACAGCGATATAGGAGAAGTTATGAGGGGAGCGAAAACACGGCGATATAGGGGAAGCTATCAGAGGTGAGCAAAAACACAGCGATAATGGTGAAGCTATGGCAGGTGCACGAAAAGACAGCGATATAGGGGAAGGTATGAGATGTGCATGAAAACAGGGCGATATCGGGGAAGCCATGAGAGGTGCGTGAAAATACGGCGGTATCGGGGAAGGCATGAGAGGTGTGCGAAAACACGGCGATATAGGGGAAGTATGAGAGGTGCGCAAAAAAGGCGATACAGCGGAATGCATCAGAGGTCCAAGAAAACACAGTCAAGTAGGGGAAGTAATGAGAGGAGCGAAAACAGCGATATAGGTGACGACATGAGAGATGCGCGAAAACACGGCGATATAGGGGAAGCTATGAGAGGTGAGCAAATATACGGCGACAAAGGTGAAGCTATGGCAGGGCGCTAAAAGACAGCGATATAAGGGAAGGTATGAGAGGTGCGCGAAAACACAGCGATGTAGCGGAAGCTATGGGAGGTGCGTGAAAACATGGCGATATAGGGGAAGTTATGAGAGGTGTGCTAAAACACGGCGATATAGGGGAAAGTATGAGGAGGTGCGCGAAAACATGGCGATGCAGGGGAATGTATCAGAGGTGCAAGAAAACACACCGATTTAGGGCAAGTTATGAGAGTAGCGAAAGCACAGCAATGTAGGGGGGAGGTATGAGAGGTGCCTCGCCCCTCGCCTCTTGCCATACCTCGCCTCTCGTTTCACGGCCGCTTCGGATTGCGTGTTTAAGTTTGCTCCAGTCCCGAGATTTACCTGTGGAACTCAGTCTCTCCGTGTCAAGGTAAGTTTTCCAACTTCCAATTCAGTCCCGATGGTGACCTCTGAACCTCAGTCTCTCCGTGTCAAGTATTCTAAGTTTTACTTCAGCACCGAGGTTTACCTGTGTAATTCCGTCCCTCCATGCCAAGAGAAGTTTTGCCTGCCGCTTTCCTTACCACGCTCCGTGTCAGGATAGTTCTATTTACCTTCTGTTTCCCTGAACACCTTCCTGTTTGCCGTTAACGCTCTCACCCTCGTCTACTTCCTAACTTAATCTCCGGACCTCGTTCCTTGCAACACAACGACTAAATCTGCGCGCATCTCAATAATCCACGTGAGCCACCAGAATCCCTGTGCATTCCTGCATTTTATGACAAACCTCTAAAGCTACTCAATCTCCAAATCAATGAGCACCCTCATGTGCGAGAACGCAGCCCTAAATCAGTGCGCACCCCCAAATCATGTTCACCCCAAAACTCCGTATTGACAGCCACTTCCCTAATTCTGCGTTTTCCGCAATTTGGTGCGCACTCCAACCCCGCTGACACACCCGCAGGCATAACAGATTTTTTCAGAGCAACAATCATGTCAAACCGTTCCTAAAATTGTTGTCTCGGGAAGAAAAATAATCATTGTAAATTCTTTGCAAATCTTGGTGTAACTTCAAGCCCGCATTGAATCCAAACGCACATGCGATTATCTTCGAGCATAAACCGTGTCGAACAGTTCAGAAAATGGCTGCTTCGACATTAAAAAACGCAGCGTGAGGGTGCGCACTGATTTGGGGGTTGAGGAGCTTTAGAGGTTTGTCATAAAATGTAGGGGTGCACACAGCTTCTGGTGGCTCATGTGGATTATTGAGATACGCGCAGATTTAGTCGTTGTGTTGCAAGGAACGAGGTCCGGAGATGAAGTCAGGAAGTAGACGAGGCTGTGAGCGTTAACCGCAAACAGGAAGGTGTTCGTATGCAAATTTTGAGTAGCAACCTCCAATGTAAAAGCACAATACGAACAAATCTAAAAAAAACCATAAAGTGCCTATAATCCCTAAAAATGAAACAAACTTGAGATTCGTCACTATTGAAAACCCACAGACACACCCAAATCCGGGAACAACACCAAACCCTCTGACACCCACATTAGAGTATGCCAAAGAAAGAATCATTTAAAACATTCAAAAAATATCTGTCTGCACAAGTTTAAAGTGGCGAGGCGAGGTATGGCTAGTGGTGAGAGGCAGGCTTGCCTAGAGGCTAGAGGCTAGGGTCGAGGCTTGGCTAGAGACTATAAGCGAGTCCTGGATAGAGGCTGGAGGCAAGGCACCTCTGATAGCTTCCTCTATATCGCCGTGATTTCGTCCACCTCTCATACCTTCCCCTATATCGCTGAGATTTCACGCATCTCTCATAGCTTCCCATATATTGCGCTGTTTTCGCGCACCTCACATAAATTCCCCTATATCGCTGTGTTCTCTGGTACCTCACATGCCTTCCCCTATATGGCTCTGTTTTCGTGCGCCTCCCATAGCTTCCCATATATCGCTGTGTTTTCGCACACCTCTCTTAGCTTCTCCTATATCACTGTTGTTACGTACCCCGTAACTGGGTTGCCAAACCAGCAGAAATGGGTCACTCAGTTGGAGTCTGGATTACTAGAACTAAGAAAGTTTTATTAAAGAAACAAGCAACACAGTACTTTAATCAAAAGGATAATAAAAGCAACAGTTCAGCAACGATAAACACACATGTATACAGAAACTAGGTAATAGTAATCAAGGTAATCAAGCTCTATCGTCGTCTAGGGGTAAATGACCAGTTTCAAAGTGACGCAAAGTTCAGTTCAATTGAGTTCAGTTCAGTTCGCAGTAATCACTGCCGTGGAGATGGACAGTGGGGGGAAGGAGAGAGAGAGCAAAAATGAATGAATATTCAAGCGGCTTCCACACAGACCTTCCATATTCTTCGCAGTGAGCTTTCGGGCGAACCCTTTGTGATGTCATCTGAGGTCACCGACCGTGACCCCTCCGTTTCCAGATACGATCGTTTCTGTGCGGTGAACCTGGCACCCAGGCAAGGGCGGACACACACCAGGTTCCCGCCGATCGCAACTTTCCACCCTGTGCGTCAATGGCTTGGTCCCACGTCAGCCTACCAAAACTCCCACCGACTTGTGGGAGGCGCACCGCTTCCAGGGTCTGGTTACCTCGTGGTGTGGTGTGTGTCTTGCCTTAGTGGACCTGTCCCTTTTTATCCCCCTGCTGGGGTATCGCCGGTCCATCACTTCAAACAGTTCAGGGTTCAATGGGGGGCCGATCTTGACAGCTCTCCTTCCATCCCTTCACTAACATCTCCAAATGCTGCCTCATTGTCTTCCTTATCTCTCTTACTCCTGAAGACAGGTGGCAGACCAACTGCTGATCCCACTGGTGCCAGCACAGGACAGTTAACATCTAAATCTATGTGTACTCTCGTCACACTGTGTTTTCGCACACCTCTCATAGCTTCCCCTATATCACTGTGTTTTCACGCACCCCTCATAGCTTCCCCTATATTGCTGTGTTTTCACGCACGGCTCATTGCTTCTCCTATATCGCTGTGTTTTCGCGCACATCTCATAGCTTCCCCTTTGTCGCTGTGTTTTCTCACACCTCTCATAGCTTCCTCTATATCGCTGTGTTTTCGCGCACCACTAATACCTTCCCTTATATCGCCGACATTTCACGCACCTCTCATAGACTCCCCACATCGTTGTGTTTTTGCGCACATCTCATATCTTCCTCAATATCGTCATTTATTCTTGCACCTCTCATACCTTCTCCTATGTCGCTGTGTTTTCCCAAACCTCTCATAGGTTCCCCTATATGGCTGCGTTTTCGGGCACCTCTCATAGTTTCCCCTATATCGCCGTGTTTTCATGCACCTCCCATAGCTTCCACTGTATCACTGTGTTTTCCTGCACCTCTGATAACTTCCCCTACATCGCTGTGTTTTTGCACACGTCTCATACATTCCCCTATATCATTGTGTTTTCGCGCACCCCCCATAACTTCCCCTATATCGCAGTGTCTTTGCGCACCTCCCATAACTTACGCTATATCGCTGTATTTTCCCAAAACTCTCATAGCTTCCGCTATATCGGTGCGTTTTTGTGCACCTCCCATAGCTTCCCCTGTATCACTCTGTTTTCCCACACCTTGATAACTTCCCCTATATCGCGGTGTTTTCGTGCACCTCTCATAATTTCCCCTATATCGCCTTGTATACACGCACCTCCCATAGCTTCCCTATATCACTATGTTTTCATGCACCTGCCATAGCTTCCCCTGTATCACTCTGTGTTCCCGAACCCCTGATAACTTCCCCTACATCGCTGTGTTTTCGTGCACCTCCCGCATCTTCCCCTATATCGCTGTGTTTTTGCTCTCTCATACCTTCCCCTATGTCGCTGTGTTTTAGCACACCACTGATACATTGCCCTGTATCGCCATGTTTTCGCACACTCTTATACCTTACCCTGTATCGCTGTGTCTTCGCACATCTCTCATAGCTTCTCCTATATCGCTGTGTTTTCGCGCACCTCTCATAGCTTCCCCTTTGTCGCTGTGTTTTCGCAAACCTCTCATAGCTTCCCCTTTGTCGCTGTGTTTTCGCAAACCTCTCATAGCTTCCTCTATATCACTGTGTTTTCGCACACCTCTCATACCTACCCTTATATCGCCGACATTTCCCGCACCTCTCATAGCTTCCATTATATTGCACTGTTTTCGCACACCTCCCATAGATTCCCCGATATCGCTGTGTTTTCGCACACCTCTCATACCTCCCCCTAAATTGCTGTATTTTCACGCACCTCTTATAGCTTCCCATATATTGCAGTGTTTTTGAGCACCTCCCATAGCTTCCCCTACATTGCTGTGTTCTCGCGCACATCTCATATCTTCCCCAATATCTTCGTGTTTTTGTGTACCTCTCATACCTTCCCCTATATCACTGTGTTTTCCCAAACCTCTCATAGCTTCCCCTATATGGCTGCGTTTTCGGGCACCTCTCATAGTTTCCCCTATATCGCCGTGTTTTCATGCACCTCTCACAGCTTCCCCTGTATCACTGTGTTTTCCCGCACCTCTGATAACTTCCACTACATCGCTGTGTTTTCGCACACCTCTCATACCTTCCCCTATATTGCTCTGTTTTCACTCACCCCCATAACTTCCCCTATATTGTGGTGTTTTCGCACACCTCCCATAGCTTCCGCTATATCGCTGTATTTTCCCAAACCCCTCATACCTTCCCCTATATGGCTGTGTTTTCGTGCACCTCCCGCAGCTTCCCCTATATCGCAGTGTTTTTGCTCTCCCATACCTTCCCCTTGATTACTGTGTTTTTGCTCACCTCTCATCCATTCCCCTACATCGTTGTGTTTTCGCTCACCCCCATAACTTGCCCTATATTGCGGTGTTTTCGCGCACCTCCCATAACTTCCCCTATATCGATGTGTTTTTGCGCACCTCTCATAGTTTCCCCTATATCGCCATGTTTTCATGCACCTCCCATAGCTTCCCCTGTATCACCCTGTGTTCCCGAACCTCTGATAACTTCCCCTACATCGCTGTGTTTTCGCACACCTCTCATACTTTCCCCTATATCGCTCTGTTTTCGCTCTCCCCCCATAACTTCCCCTATTTCGCCGTGTTTTCGTGCCACTCTCATACATTCCTATACTTCGCCGTGTTTTCGCGCAGGTCTCATGCCTCACCCTACATCGCTGTGTTTTTGCACACCTCTCATACTTGCCCCTATATCGCAGCGTTTTCGCGCACCAATAATACATTCCGCTATCTTACTGTGTTTTCGTGCACCTCCCGCAGCTTACCCTACATCGCTGTATTTTTGCTTTCTCATACCTTCCCCTATGTCAATCCCCAAATCAGTGCGCACCCTCATGTGCGAGAACGCAGCCCTAAATCAGTGCGCACCCCCAAATCATGTTCACCCCAAAACTCCGTGCGCAGCCATATTCACAGCCACTTCCCTAATTCTGCGTTTTCTGCAAATTGGTGCGCACCCCAACCCCGCTGACATACCCGCAGGCATAACAGATTTTTTCAGAGGAACATTCATTTCAAACCGTTCAGAAAATTGTTGTCTCGGGAAGAAAAATAATCATTATAAATTCTTTGCAAATCTTGCTGTAACTTCAAGCCCGTATTGAATCCAAACGCACATGCGATTATCTTCGAGCATAAACCGTGTCAAACAGTTCAGAAAATGGCTGCTTCGACATTAAAAAACGCAGCATGAGGGTCCGCACTGATTTGGGGGTTGAGGAGCTTTAGAGGTTTATCATAAAATGCAAGGGTGCACACAGCTTCTGGTGGCTCATGTGGATTATTGAGATACGCGCAGATTTAGTCGTTGTGTTGCAAGGAACGAGGTCCGGAGATGAAGTCAGGAAGTAGACGAGGCTGTGAGCGTTAACGGCAAACAGGAAGGTGTTCGTATGCAAATTTTGAGTAGCAACCTCCAATGTAAAAGCGCAATATGAACAAATCTGAAAAAAAACATAAAGTGCCTATAATCCCTAAAAATGAAACAAACTTGAGATTCGTCACTATTGAAAACCCACAGACACATCCAAATCCGGGAACAACACCAAACCCTCTCACACCCACATTAGAGTATATCAAAGAAAGAATCATTTAAAACATTCAAAAAATATCTGTCTGCACAAGTTTAAAGTGGCGAGGCGAGGTATGGCTAGTGGTGAGTATTGTCTAACGGCTGGAGGCTAGAGGCAGGCTTGCCTAGAGGCTAGAGGCTAGGGTCGAGGCTTGGCTAGAGACTAGAAGCGAGGCTTAGCTAGAGGCGAGAAGCTACAGATGAGTTCTGGCTAGAGGCTAGAGGCAAGGCACCTCTCATAGTTTCCTCTATATCGCCGAGATTTCGTGCACCTCTCATACCTTCCCCTATATCGCCGAGATTTCACGTACCTCTCCTAGCTTCCCTTATATTGCGCTGTTTTCACGCACCTCACATAAATTCCCCTATATCGCTGTGTTCTCTGGTACCTCACATGCCTTCCCCTATATGGCTCTGTTTTCGTGCGCCTCCCATAACTTCCCATATATCGCTGTGTTTTCGCACACCTCTCATTGCTTCTCCTATATCGCTGTGTTTTCGCACACCTCACATAGCTTCCCGTAAATTGCTGTGTTTTTGCGCACCTTGCATAACTTCCCATGTATCGCTGTGTTTTTGCATGGTTCTCATACATTCCCCTATATTGCTCTGTTTTCGGTCGCCTCCCATAGCTTCCCCTATATCGCTGTGTTTTCAAGCACCTCTGATAGCTTCCACTATATCACTGTGCTATTGCGCACCTCTCATAACTTCCCCTATATCGCTGTGTTTTCACACATCTCACATAGTCCCTATGTCGCTGTGATCTTGTGCACCTCTCATCAATTCCCCTATATCGCTCTGTTTTTGTGCACCTCCCAGAGCTTCCCATATATCGCTGTGTTTTCGTGCACCTCTCACACCTTTCACTATATCGCAGTGTTTTTGCGCACCTCTCATATCTTCCCCAATATCGCTGTGTTTTCATGTACATCCCATAGCTTCCCCAATATCGCTGTGTTTTTGCGCACCATGCATACCTTCCGCTATATCGCCCTGTTTTCACGCAACTCCCATAACTTTCCATGTATTGCTGTGTTTTCGCGTGCCTGTCATACCTTCCCATATATCGCTCTGTTTTCGGGCACCTACCATAGCTTCCCCTATATCGCTGTGTTTTGGCGCACCTCCGATCGCTTCCCCTATATCGCTGTGTTTTTGCTCACCACTTATAGATTTGCCTATATCGCTGTGTTTTCGTGCACCTCCCATAGCTTCCCCTATATCACTGTTTTCACGCACCTCTAGTTGCTTCCCCTGTATCACTGTGATTTTGCGCCCCTCCCACAGCTTCCCCTATGTTGCCCTGTTGTTGCGCACCTCTCATAGCTTCCCCTATATCGATCTGTATTTGCGCACCTCTCATACCTTCACCTTTAGAGATGCGTTTTATCTCACCTCTCATAGCTTCCCCTATATCGCTGTGTTCTCGGGCACTTCTTATAGCTTGCCTTATATTGTGATGTTTTCGTGCACCTCTCATAGCTTCCCCTATATCACTGTTTTCACGCACCTCTAGTTGCTTCCCCTGTATCACTGTGATTTTGCGCCCCTCCCACAGCTTCCCCTATGTTGCCCTGTTGTTGCGCACCTCTCATAGCTTCCCCTATATCGATCTGTATTTGCGCACCTCTCATACCTTCACCTTTAGAGATGCGTTTTATCTCACCTCTCATAGCTTCCCCTATATCGCTGTGTTCTCGGGCACTTCTTATAGCTTGCCTTATATTGTGATGTTTTCGTGCACCTCTCATAGCTTCCCTAATATTGCCGTGTTTTCGCGCACCTCGCATAGCTTCCCCTACATTGCAGTGTTTTCGCACACCTCTCATACCTTCCCTAATATTGCCGTGTTTTCGCACACCTCGCATAGCTTCCCCTACATTGCAGTGTTTTCGCACACATCTCATACCTTCCCCTAAATTGCTGCATTTTCACGCAACTCTCATAGCTTCCCCCATATCACTATCTTTTTGCGCAGCTTTCACATCTTCCCCAATATCGCTGTGTTTTCATGCACATCCCATAGATTCTTCTACATTGCTGTGTTTTTGCAAACCTCACATACCCTCCCCTATATCGCTGTGTTTTCACGTACCTACCATAGCTTTCCGCTATATCGCTGTATTTTCCCAAACCTCTCATAACTTCTGCTATATCGTTATGTTTTCATGCACCTCCCATAGTTTCCCTTGTATCACTCTGTTTTCCCGCACCTCTCATACTTTCCCCTATATCGCAGGGTTTTCGCGCCCCTCTAACACATTCCGCTATCTCGCTGTGTTTTTGCTCTCTCATACCTTCCCCTATGTCGCTGTGTTTTAGCACACCTCTGATATATTGCCCTATATCGCCCCCAAACACAGTGATATAGGGGAAGCTATGAGAGGTGTGCAAAAAAACAGAGATTTGGGGGAAGCTATGAGAGGTGCGCAAAAACATCGCAATATACAGGAAGCTATGAGAGGTGCGTGAAAATACAGCATTATAGGGGAAGGTATGAGAGGTGCATGAAAACACGTCGATATAGGGGAAGGTATGAGAGGTGCGCAAAAACACAGCGATATATGGCAAGCTATGGGAGGTGCAGAAAACAGAGCAACATAGGGGAAGGTATGAGAGGTGCGCGAAAACACAGCAATATAGGGGAAGCTGAGTTTTCACGTACCTCTCATACCTTCCCATATATCACAGTTTTTTTGTGCACCTTCTATACTTTTCCCTGTAACGCCATGATGTTGCTCACCTTCCAAATCTTCCCCTATATCCCCGTATTTTTCCGTACCTCTCATAGTTTCCCTGACATTGCTCTGTTTTCGTGCAGCTGTCATAGCTTCCCCTTTATTGCTGTGTTCTCATGCACGTCCCATAGCTTGCCCTATATCGCTGTGTTTTCGCGCACCTACCATAGCTTTCCGTATATCGCTGTGTATTCACGCAACTCCCATACCTTCCCCTATATCGCTGTGTTTCGCGCACCACTCATACCTTCCCCTATACTGCCTGTTTTCACGCACCTCCCATAGTTTCCCATATATCACCGTTTTTGCACCCCTCTCATAGTTTCTCCTATGTCGCCCTGTTTTCACACACCTCGCATAGCTTCCCATTTTTCACCGTGTTTTTGCGCGCTTCTCATAGCTTCCTGTATATTGCGATGATTTCGTGCACCTCTCATACCTTCCCCTATGTCACTCTGTTTTCTGCACCTCCCATATCTTCCCATATATCACTGCGTTTTTGCGCACCTCCCATTCCTTCCCCTATTTCGCCATGTTTTCATGCACCTCTGATAGCTTCCGATATATCGCTGTGTTTTCACGTGCCTATCATAACGTCGCCTATATGACTGTGTTTTCGTGCATCTCTCATAGCTTCTCCTATCCCACTGTGTTTTCGCGCAGCTCTCATACCTTCCTCTATATCACTGTGCTTTCATGCACCTCGCATACCTAACCCTATATCACTGTGTTTTTACGCACCTCTCATACCGCCCCCTATATCCCTGCGTTTTCGCGCACCTCTCATACCTTCCCCGTATGGCTGTGTTTTCACGCACCTCCCATAACTTCCCCTGTATTGCTCTGCTTTTGCACACTTCCCATAGCTTCCCCTACATCGCTGTGTTTTTGCGCACCTCTCATACCTTCCCCAATATCGCTGTGTTTTCACGCACCTCCCACAGCTTTCCATTTTTCGCCATGTTTTCGCGCACCTCTCATAGCTTCCCGTATATTGCAATGATTTCGCGCAACTTTTATAGGTTCCCCCAAATCGCTGTGTTTTTCCGCAACTCTCATACCTTCCCCTATTTCGCAGTGTTTTCACACACCTCCCATAGCTTCCCATATATCACTGTGTTTTCGCGCACTTCTGATAGCTTCCTCTATATCGCTGTTTTTTCGTGCTCCTCCCATGTCTTCCTCTATATCACTGTGTTTTTGCGCACCACTCATACCTTCACCTATATTCCTGTGTTTTCACGCACCTCCCATGGCTTCCCATTTTTCGACGTGTTTTTGCGCACCTCTCATAGCTTCCTATATCTTGCGATGTTTTCGCGCATCTCCCATTGCTTCCCATATATCGCTGTCTTTTCGCGCATCTCTCACATCTTTCCCTATATCGCTGTCTATTCGCGCACCTCTCTTATCTTCCCCTATATCGATGTGTTTTCGCGCACCTCTCATAGCTTCCCCTATGTCACCGTTTCTTCCCGCACCTCGCATAGCTTCCCCTATATTGTTTTTTTCCCGCACCTCTCATACCTTCCCCTACATCAATGTCTTTTCACTCACCTCACATACCTTCACGTATTTCGCCGTGTTTTCGTGCACCTCCCATACCTTCCCCTATATCGCCGTTTTCCCGCACCTCCCATAGCTTCCCAAATATCGCAGTGTTTTCGCACAACACTCATACCTTCCCCTATATCGTTGTGTTATCGCGCACATCTCATACCTACCACTGAATCGATGTGTTTTTGCGCACCTCTCATACCTTCCCCTATATCGCTGTGTTTTCATGCACTTCCTATAGCTTCCCATTTTTCGCCGTGTATTCTCGCACCTCTCATAGCTTCCTATATATTGTGATGTTTTCGCGCACCTCTCATACCTTCCCCTATGTCGCTCTGTTTTCGTGCACCTCCCATAGCTTCTCATATATCGCTGTCCTTTCGCGCACCTCTCACACCTTCCACTATATCGCTGCGTTTTCGCGTACTTCTCGTTTCTTCCCCATATCGATGTGTTTTTGCTCACCTCTAATAGCTTCCCCTATGTCGCCGTGTTTTCGCGCACGTCGCATAGCTTCCACTATATCGTTGTGTTTTCGTGCACATCTCATACCTTTCCCTTTATCGCCATGTTGTCACACACCTCTCATACCTTCCCCTATATCGACATGTTTTCACGCATCTCTCATACCTTCACGTTTATTGCCATGTTTTCGCGCACCTCCCATAACTTCCCCTATATCGTTGTGTTTTCGCGCACTTCTTATAGCTTCCCCCAAATCGCTGTGTTTTCGCGTACCTCTCATAGCTTCACGTATATCGCCGTATTTTCGCAAACCTCGCAATGCTTCCCCTGTTTAGCTGAGTTTTCGCTCATCTCTCATACCTTCTCCTATATCGACATGTTTTCACGCACTTCTCATACCTTCCTCTATATCGCCGTGTTTTCGCAGACCTCTCATACCTTCCCCTATATAGCTGTGTTTTAGCGCACCTCTCATATCTTCCCCGTATGGCTGTATTTTCATGCACCACCCATAACTTCCCATATGTCGCTGTGCTCTCGTGCCCCTCCAATCACTTCCCCTATATTGCTCTGCTTTCGCACACCATCCATAGCTTCCCCTACATCGCTGTGTTTTTGCGCAACTCTCAGAGCTTCCACATGTTGCCGTCTTTTCGCGCACCTCGCATACCTTCCCCTATATCGTTGTGTTTTTATGCACCTCCCATAGCTTCCCATTTTTCGCCGTGTTTCCGTGCACCTCTCATAGCTTCCCGTATATTGCGATGATTTCACACAACTCTCATAGCTTCCCATATATCGTTGTGTTTTCGTGCACCTCGCATACCTTCTCCTATATCGCTGCGTTTTCATGCACCTCCCATAGCTTCCCATTTTTCGCCCTGTTTTCGCGCACCTCTCATAGCTTCCCCTATGTCGCTCTATTTTCATGCACCTCCCATAGCTTCCGAGATGTCGCTGTCTTTTTGCGCACCTCTCACACCTTCCACTATATCACTGTGTTTTCGCGCACCTCTCATATCTTTCCCTATATCGACGTGTTTTCACGCACCTCTTATACCTTCCCTTATATCGACGTGTTTTCACACACCTCTCATACCTTCCCCTATATCGCCGTGTTTTTGCACATCTCACATATCTTCCCCTCTATTGCTGTGTTTTCGCGCACCTCTCATAACTACTCCTATATCACTGAGCTTTCACGCACCTCCCATAGCTTCCCCTATATTGCTGTGTTTTCTCACACCTCTCGTACCTTCTCCTTCCTTGCTCTGCTTTTGTGCACCTCCCATAGCTTCCCATATATCACTGTGTTTTCGCACACCTCTCATACCCTCCACTATATCGCTGTGTTTTCGCACACCTCTCGTAGCTTCCCCCATATCGATGTGCTTTTGCGCACCTCTCATAACTTCCCCTATATCGCTGTGTTTTCGCGCACATACATAGCTTCCCCCATATCGTTGTGTTTTCGCGCACCTCTCATACCTTCCCCTTTTTAGCTGAGTTTTCGCTCATCTCTCATACCTTCCCCTATATCGACGTGTTTTCACGCACCTTTCATACCTTCACGTATATAGCCGTGTTTTCGCGCACCTCCCATAGATTCCCCTATATCACTATATTTTGGCGCACCTCTCATACCTTCCTCTATATCACTGTGTTTTTCTGACCTCTCATAGCTTTGCCTATATCGCCGTGTTCTCACGCACCTCTCATACCTTCCCCTTTTTAACTGAGTTTTCGCTCATCTCTCATAACTTCCCCTATATTGACGTGTTTTCACGCACCTTTCATACCTTCACGTATATCACCGTGTTTTCGCGCACCTGCCATAGATTCCCCTATATCGCTGTGTTTTCACGCACCTCTCATTCCTTCCCCGATATCACTGTGATTTTGCGCTGTTCCCAAGGCTTCTCCTATATCGCTGTGTTATCAAGCAGCTCTCATAGCTTCACCTATATTGTTCTGTTTTCACGCACCTCCCATAGCTTCCCCTATGTCACTGTGCTCTCCTGCACCTCTCATCACTTCCCCTATATTGCCCTGTTTTCACTGACCTCCAATAGCTTCCCATTTTTGCCGTGTTTTTGCACACCTCTCATAGCTTCCCATATATTGCGATGTTTTCGCGCACCTCTCATAACTTCCCCTATGTCGCTGTGTTTTCATGCACCTCCCATAACTTCCTCTACATCGCTGTGTTTTCGCGCACTTCTCATACCTTCCCCTATATCGCTGTGTTTTCGCGCACCTCTCATAGCTTCCCCCAAATCGCTGTGTTTTCCTGACCTCTCATAGCTTTGCCTATATCGCCGTGTTCTCGCGCACCTCTCATACCTTCCCCTTTTTAGCTGTTTTCGCTCATCTCTCATACCTTCCCCTATATCGACGTGCTTTCACACACCTTTCATACCTTCACGTATATCGCCGTGTTTTCTCGCTCCTCCCATAGATTCCCCTATATCACTGTGTTTTCGCGCACCTCTCATACCTTCCCCTATATCGCTGTGTTTTCACTCACTTCCCATACATTCCCCGATATCAAACAACAGGAATTCTGCAGATGCTGGAAATTCAAGCAACACACATGAAAGTTCTGGTGAACGCAGCAGGCCAGGCAGCATCTCTAGGAAGAGGTGCAGTCAACGTTTCAGGCTGAGACCCTTCGTCAGGACTAACTGAAGGAAGAGTGAGTAAGGAATTTGAAAGTTGGAGGGGCAGGGGGAGATCCAAAATGATAGGAGAAGACAGGAGGGGGAGGGATGGAGCCAAGAGCTGGACAGGTGAGAGGCAAAAGGGGATATGAGAGGATCATGGGACAGGAGGTCCGGGGAGAAAGACAAGGTGGGGGGAACCCAGAGAATGGGCAAGGGGTATAGTCAGAGGGACAGAGGGAGAAAAAGGAGACTGAGAGAAAGAAAATAAATAACGGAATGGGTACGAGGGGGTGGTGGGGCATTAGCAGAAGTTAGAGAAGTCGATGTTCATGCCATCAGGTTGGAGGCTACCCAGACGGAATATAAGGTGTTGTTCCTCGAACGTGAGTGTGGCTTCATCTTTACAGTAGAGGAGGCCGTGGATAGGCATGTCCGAATGGGAATGGGATGTGGAATTAAAATGTGTGGCCACTGGGAGATCCTGCTTTCTCTGGCGGACAGAGCGTAGGTGTTCAGCAAAGCGGTCTCCCAGTCTGCGTCGGGTCTCACCAATATATAAAAGGCCACATCGGGAGCACTGGACGCAGTATATCACCCCAGCCGACTCACAGGTGAAGTGTCGCCTCACCTGGAAGGACTGTCTGGAGCCCTGAATGGTGGTAAGGGAGGAAGTGTAAGGGCATGTGTAGTACTTGTTCCGCTTACAAGGTTAAATGCCAGGAGGGAGATCAGTGGGGAGGGATGGGGGGGGACGAATGGACAAGGGAGTCCATAGCTACTCCTTTAGTTTGGAGGAAGTAGGAGGAGCCAAAGGAGAAATTATTAAGAGTAAGGACTAATTCCGCAAGACGGAGCAGAGTGGTGGTAGAGGGGAACTGATTAGGTCTGGAATCCAAAAAGAAGCGAAGAGCTTTGAGACCTTCCTGATGGGGGACGGAATTATATAGGGACTGGACATCCATGGTGAAAATAAAGCGGTGGGGGCCAGGGAACTTAAAATCATCGAAAAGTTTGAGAGTGTGAGAAGTGTCACAAACATAGGTCGGAAGGGATTGAACAAAGGGGGATAAAACCGTGTCGAGGTATGAAGAAACGAGTTTGGTGGGGCAGGAGCAAGCTGAGACAATAGGTCGGCCAGGACAGGCAGGTTTGTGAATCTTGGGTAGGAGGTCGAAACGGGAAGTGCGAGGTGTGGGAACTATAAGGTTGGTAGCAGCGGCTGGGAGATCCCCTGAACGGATAAAGTCGGTGATGGTGTGGGAGACAATGGCCTGGTGCTCCTTAGTGGGGTCACGATCGAGCGGTAAATAAGAGGAGGTATCCGCCAGTTGTCGCTGTGCCTCAGCAAGGTAGAGGTTGTACACCAGACTACAACACCATCCCCCTTATCGGCGGGTATAATAATAAGGTTAGGATTAGTGCGGAGGGAGTGGAGAGCAGAGCGTTCGGAAAGAGTGAGGTTGGAATGGGAACAAGGTGCGGTGAAGTCAAGACGGTTGATGTCCCATCGGCAGTTAGCGATAAAGAGATCCAGAGCAGGCAGAAGGCCAGAGTGGTGTGTCCAAGAAGAAGAGGAGGTTTGAAGACGGGAGAAGGGGTCATCGATGGGGTTGGAAGAGTCCTTGCCGAAGAAGTAGGCTCGGAGACGGAGCCGGCGGAAGAAGAGTTCCGCATCATGGCGAACTCGGAACTCACTGAGGTGTGGGCGAAGGGGGACAAAGGTGAGGCCCTTACTGAGGATAGAGCGTTCTGCCTCCGACAGTTGAAGGTCGGAGGGGATGGTAAAGACCCGGCACGGACGACAGGTGGGATCAGAGGGGGGAGGGGGGAGGCTGGGGGTGTCAATGGAGAGGGGAGGGTTGTGGTGAGAGGAAGATGGAGCCTCTGAGTACCCAGGAGCTGACGATGGGATCTGAAGGAGATGGGATTGCAGAGTATTGGTGGGGGAAGGGGAGACGGGGTCACAATAGCAGTACATACAGACCCGGCCTGGAGTTCAAGGCTGGAGTTGCATTTGGTGGTTGCTGTGTTTTCGCACACCTCCCATAGCTTCCCCTATATCGCTGTATTTTCACGCACCTCTCATCCCTTCTCCGATATCACTGTGATTTCACGCTCCTCCCAAGGCTTCCCCTATATCGCTGTGTTTTCGGTCACCTCTCATAGTTTCCCCTATATCACCGTGTTTTAGCGCACCTCATATCTTCCCCTATATCACTGTGTTATCAAGCAGCTCTCATCACTTCCCCTATATTGCCCTGTTTTCACGGACCTCCCATAGCTTCCCATTTTTTGCCGTGTTTTTGCGCACCTCTCATAGCTTCTCATATATTGCGATGTTTTCGCGCACCTCTCATAGATTCCCCCAAATTGCTGTGTTTTTGCGCACCTCTCATAGCTTCCCCTATATCGATGTATTTTCGCGCACCTCTCATAACTTCCCCTACATCGCTGTGTTTTCATGCACCTCCCATAGCTTCTTATACATCGCTGTGCTTTTGCGCACCTCTCATACCTTCCCCTATTTCGCCGTCTTTGCACTCACCTCCCATAGCTTCCCATATGTCGCTGTGTTTTCGCATGCCTATCATACCTTCCCCTATATCTCTGTGTTTTAGCGCACCTCCCATAGCTTCCCCTATATCACAGTGTTTTCGCGCACCTTGCATACCTTCTCCTATATCGTTGTGTTTTCGCACACCTCTCATAGCTTCCCGCTTATCACTGTCTTTTCGCTCACCTCTCATACCTACTCCTATATCGCCCTGTTTTTACGCACCTTCCATAGTTTCCCCTCTATTGCTGTGTGCTTGTGCACCTCTCTTAGGTTTCCATATAATGCAATCTTTTCGCGCACCTCTCATAGCTTCCCACAAATCGCTGTGTTTTTCTGACCTCTCATAGCTTTGCCTATATCACCATGTTCTCGTGCATCTCGCATAGTGTCCCCTATATCGTTGTGTTTTCGTGCATCTCTCATACCTTCCCCTATATCTCTGTGTTTTTCTGAACTCTCATAGCTTTGCCTATATCGCCGTGTTCTCGCGCACCTCTCATACCTTCCCCTTTTTAGCTGAGTTTTCGTTCATCTCTCATATCTTCCCCTATATCGACGTGTTTTCGCCCACCTCCCATAGCTTCCCCTATATCACTGTGTTTTCGCACACCTCTCATACCTTCCCCTCTATCGCTGTGATTTCGCTCAACTCCCATTGCTTCCCCAATATCAATGTGTTTTCGCACACGTCTCATACCTCCCCCTATATCGCTGTGTTTTCACTCACCTCTTATAGCTTCCCCTATATCACCGTGTTTTCGTGCACCTCTCATGTCTTCCCCTATATCAACATGTTTTTGTGCACCTCTCATACCTTCACGTATATCGCCGTGTTTTCGTGCACCTCCCATAGCTTCCCCTATATGGCTGTGTTTTTGTGCACCTCGCATACCTTCCCCTATATCGATTTGTTTTCACACACCTCTCGTAGCTTCCCCTAAATCGATGTGCTTTCGCGCACCTCTCATACCTACCCCTATATTGCCGTTTTCACGCACCTCCCATAGTTTCTCCTCCATTGCTGTCTGCTTGTGCACCTCTCATAGGTTTCCATATATTGCAATGTTTTCGCTCACCTCTCATAGCTTCCCCCAAATCGCTGTTTTTCTGACGTCTCATAGATTTGCCTATATCACCATGTTCTCACCCATCTCGCATAGCGTCCCCTATATCGTTGTGTTTTCACGCATCTCTCATACCTTCCCCTATATCGCTGTGTTTTCACGCACCTCTCATACCTTCCCTTATATCACTGTGTTTTTCTGAACTCTCATAGCTTTGCCTGTATCGCCGTGTTCTCGCGCACCTCTCATACCTTCCCCTTTTTAGCTGAGTATTCGTTCATCTCTCATACCTTCCCCTATATTGACGTGTTTTCACGCACCTCTCATAATTTCACGTATATCGCCCTGTTTTTGCCCACCTCCCATAGCTTCCCCTATATCACTGTGTTTTCGCGCACCTCTCATACCTTCCCCTCTATCGCTGTGATTTCGCTCAACTCCCATTGCTTCCCTAATATCAATGCGTTTTTGCACACCTCTCATACCACCTCCTATATTGCCATGTTTTCGTGCACCTCTCATATCTTCCCCTATATCGGCGTGTTTTCACGCACCTCTCATACCTTCCCCTATATAGACGTGTTTTCACGCAATTCTCATACCTTCACGTATATCACCGTGTTTTAGCGCACCTCCCATAGCTTCCACTATATTGCTGTGTTTTAGCACATCTCTCAGAGCTTCTTCTATATGGCTGTGTTTTCGTGCACCTCGCATACCTTCCCCTATATCGTTGTGTTTTCGCACACCTCCAGTGGCTTCCCCTAAATCGATGTGTTCTCCCGCACCTCCTATAGTTTCCCATATATCGCCGTGTTTTCGCGAACCTCTCATACCTTCCCATTTTTCGCTGTATTATCGCGCACCTCTCATAGCTTCCCCTCTATTGCTGTGTTCTCATGCACCTCTCATAGGTTTCCATATATTGCAATGTGTTCGCGCACCTCTCATAGCTTCCCCTTTTTAGCTGAGTTTTAGCTCATCTCTCATACATTCGCCTGTATAGATGTGTTTTCACGCACCTCTCATACCTTCACGGATATTGCCATGTTTTTGGGTACCTCCCATAGCTTCCCCTATATCACTGTGTTTTCGCACACCTCACATATCTTCCCCTATATCGTTGTGTTTTCGCGCACCTCCCATAGCTTCCCCTATATCGCTGTGTTTTCACGCACCTCTCATCCCTTACCCTGTATCGCTGTGATTTCACGTAACTCTCATAGCACCCCTATATCGCTGTGTTTTCGTGCACCTCTCATACCGTCCCCATATCGCTGTGTTTTTGTGCACCTCCCATACCTTCCTCTATGTCGCTGTGATTTCACGCACCTCTCATACCTTCCCGTACATCGCCGTGTTTTAGCGCACCTCTCATACCTTCCCGTACATCGTCGTGTTTTAGCGCACCGCTCAGAACTTCTCCTATATCACTGTCTTTTTGCGCACGTTCCATAGCTTCCCCTATATATCTGAGTTTTCGAGCACCTGCTATAGCTTCTGCTATATCACTGTGTTTTCACGCAACTCCCATACCTTCCACTATATCACTGTGTTTTTGCACACCTCTCATACCTTCCCATATATCGCCGTTTTCGCGCACCTCGCATACCTTGTCCTATATCGCTGTGCTTTGGTCACCTCTCATACCCTCCCCAAAATTGCTGTGTTTTCGCGCACCTCCCATAGCTTCCCATATATCGCTGTGTTTTCGCGCACCTCTCATACATTCCCCTACATCACTCTGTTTTCTTGCACCTCTCATAACTTCTCCTATATCACTGTCTTTTTGCGCACTTTCCATAGCTTCCCCTATATCGCTGCATTTTCGAGCACCTGCTATAGCTTCTACTATATCGCTGTGTTTTCCCGCAACTCCTATACCTTCCACTATATCATTGTAATTTCGCCACCTCTCATATCTTCCCATATATCGCTGTTTTCACGCACCTTGCATACCTTCCCTTATATCGCTGTGCTTTGCTCACCTCTCATACCTTCCCCAAAATTGCTGTGTTTTTGCGCACCTCCCATAGCCTCCCCGATATCACTGTGTTTTCGCGCACCTCTCATACCTTCCCCTGAATCGCTGTGATTTTGCACAACTCCCATAGTTTTACCAATATCAATCTGTTTTCACACACCTCTCATACCTCCCCCATATCACTGCGTTTTCGCTCACCTCTTATAGCTTCCCCTATATCGCCATGTTTTCGTGCACCTCTCATACCTTCCCCAATATCGACGTGTTTTCACGCACCTCTCATACCATCCCCCATATCGCCGTGTTTTCACGCACCTCTCAGAGCTTCTTCTATATGGCTGTGTTTTTGTGCACCTCGCATAACTTCCCCTATATCGTTGTGTTTTCGCACACCTCTCATAGCTTCCCCTAAATCGCTGTGTTTTCGCGCACCTCTCAGAGCTTCCCGCTTATCACTGTCTTTTCGTGCACCTCTCATACCTACCCCTATATCGCCCTGTTTTCACGCACCTCGCATAGTTTCCCATATATCGCTGTGTTTTCGCGAACCTCTCATACCTTCCCCTACATCGCCCTGTTTTTGCTCACCTCTCATAACTTCTCCTATATCACTGTCTTTTTGCGCACTTTCCATAGCTTCCCCTATATCGCTGCGTTTTCGAGCACCTGCTATAGCTTCCACTATATCGCTGTGCTTTCCCGCAACTCCTATACCTTCCACTATATCACTGTAATTTCGCCACCTTTCATATCTTCCCATATATCGCTGTTTCCACGCACCTTGCATACCTTCCCTTATATCGCTGTGCTTTGCTCACTTCTCATACCTTCCCCAAAATTGCTGTTTTTGTGCACCTCCCATAGCCTCCCCGATATCACTGTGTTTTCACTCAGCTCTCATACCTTCCCCTGAATCGCTGTGATTTTGGACAACTCCCATAGCTTCACCAATATCAATCTGTTTTCGCACACCTCTCATACGTCCCTCTATATCGTTGTGTTTTCGCTCACCTCTTATAGCTTCCCCTATATCGCCATGTTTTCGTGCACCTCTCATATCTTCCCCTATATCGACGTAATTTCGCACACCTCTCATACCTTCCCGTACATCGCCGTGTTTTAGCGCACCTCTCATAGCTTCCACTATATCGCCGTGTTTTTGCGCATCTCTCAGAACTTCTCCTATATCACTGTCTTTTTGCGCACGTTCCATAGCTTCCCTATATCACTGCGTTTTCGGACACCTGCTATAGCTTCCGCTATATTGCTGTGTTTTCCCACAACTCCCATACCTTCCACTGCATCACTGTGTTTTCGCACACCTCTCATACCTTCCCATATATCGCTATGTTTTCGCGCACCTTGCATACCTTGCCCGAAATTGCTGTGCTTTGCTCACCCCTCATACCCTCCCCAAAATTGCTGTGTTTTCGCACACCTCCCATAGCTTCCCATATATCGCTGTTTTCGCGCACCTCTCATACATTCCCCTACATTGCCCTGTTTTCGCGCACCTCTCATAACTTCTCCTATATCACTGTCTTTTTGCGCACTTTCCATAGCTTCTCCTATATCGCTGTGTTTTTGAACACCTGCTATAGCTTCCGCTATATCGGTGTGTTTTCCCGCAAATCCCATAACTTCCACTATATCACTGTATTTTTGCCACCTCTCATATCTTCCCATATATCGCTATGTTTTCACGCACCTTGCATACCTTCCCATATATCGCTGTGCTTTGCTCACCTCTCATACCTTCCCCAAAATTGCTGTGTTTTTGCGCACCTCCCATAGCCTCCCCGATATCACTGTGTTTTCGGGCACCTCTCATACCTTCCCCTGAATAGCTGTGATTTCGCACAACTCCCATAGCTTTACCAATATCAATCTGTTTTCACACAACTCTCATACCTCCCCCTATATCGCTGTGTTTTTGCTCACCTCTTATAGCTTCCCCTATATCGCCATGTTTTCGTGCACCTCTCATATCTTCCCCAATATCGACGTGTTTTCACGCACCTCTCATACCATCTTCCATATCGCCGTGTTTTCGCGCACCTCTCAGAGCTTCTTCTATGTGGCTGTGTTTTCGTGCACCTCGCATACCTTCCCCTATATCGTTGTGTTTTCGCACACCTCTCGTAGCTTCCCCTAAATCGCTGTGTTTTCGTGCACCTCTCATACCTACCCCTATATCGCCCTGTTTTCACGCACCTCCCATAGTTTCCCATATATCGCCGTGTTTTCGCGAACCTCTCATACCTTCCCATTTTTCGCTGTGTTATCGCACATCTCTCATAGCTTCCCCTCTATTGCTGTGTTCTCGTGCACCTCTCATAGGTTTCCATATATTGCAATGTGTTTGCGCACCTCTCATCGCCGTGTTTTCGGGCACCTCTTCTAGCTTCCCCTATATCGGCTTGTTATCGCGCATCCCTCATAGCTTCCTCTACATCGTGGTGTTTTTGCGCAGCTCCCATAGCTTCCCATATATCGCTGTGTTTTCGCGCACTTGCCATAGCTTCCCCTATATCGCCGAGTTTTTGCCACCTCCAATAGCTTCCCCTACATCTCGGCGTTTTCGCACACCTCTCATACCTTCCCCTATATCACCTTGTTTTTGTGCAGCTCTCCTAACTTCCCCTATGTCGCTGTGATTTTGCACATTTCTCATAGCTTCCCGTACATCGCTGTTATAACTACCCTATATCGCCGTGTTTTCGTGCATCTCCCATAAATTCCTCTATATCGCCGTGTTTTTGTGCACCTTCCATATCTTCCCCTCTATCACCGTGCTTTCGTGTACCTCTCATACCTTCCCCTATATCGCTGTGTTATCACACAGCTCTCATACCTTCCCCTATATCGCTGTGTTTTTGCTCACATCTCATAACTTCCCCTACATTGCTGTGTTGTCGTGCACTTCTCATAACTTCCTCTATATCACCGTATTTTCGTGCACCTCTCATACCATCCCCTATATCGCCATCTCTTCGCGCACCTCCTATTGATTTGCATGTATCGCTGTTTTTGCGCACCTCCTATAGCTTCCCCTATATTGCTTTGTTTTTGCGCACGTCTCATACCTTCCCCTATATCACTGTGTTTTCACGCACATCCAATAGTTTCCTATATATCGCCTTGTTTTTGTGGAACTCTCCTATCTTTCCCTATATCCCCTAATCTGAGGAAAGACATCTTTGCCATAGAGGGAGTAAAAAGAAGGTTCACCAGATTGATTCCTGGGATGGCAGGACTTTCATATGAAGAAAGACTGGATGAACTGGGCTTGTACTCGTTGGAATTTAGAAGATTGAGGGGGGATCTGATTGAAATGTATAAAATCATAAAGGGATTGGACAGGCTAGATGCAGGAAGATTGTTCCTGATGTTGGGGAAGTCCAGAACAAGGGGTCACAGTTTGAGGATAAAGGGGAAGCCTTTTAGGACCGAGATTAGGAAAAACTTCTTCACACAGAGAGTGGTGAATCTGTGGAATTCTCTGCCACAGGAAACAGTTGAGGCCAGTCCATTGGCTATATTTAAGAGGGAGTTAGATATGGCCCTTGTGGCTATGGGGATCAGGGGGTATGGAGGGAAGGCTGAGGCGGGGTTCTGAGTTGGATGATCAGCCATGATCATAATCAATGGTGGTGCAGGTTCGAAGGGCCGAATGGCCTACTCCTGCACCTATTTTCTATGTTTCTATGTTTCTATGTCGCTGTGATCTCGCGCACCTCTCATCCTTTCCCATACATCGCTGCGTTTTCGCGCACCTCTCATATCTTCCACTATATTGCCGCGTTTTTGCGCACCTCTCATACCTTCCCTTAAATCGCTGTTTTCTTGCACCTCTCATAGCTTCTCCTATATCACTGTCTATTCGCGCACCTCCCATAGCTTCCCCTATATTGCTGTCTTTTAGTGCAAATCTTATAGCTTCCCCTATATGACCGTGTTTTCGCGCACCTCTCATAGCTTCCATGACATCGCTTTGTTTTCGTGCACCTTTCATAGCTTCCCCTACATCGTTGTGTTTTCGCACAACACCCATAACTTCCCCTACATCGCCAGGTATTCATAGCTTGTCCTATATCGCTGTGTTTTCAGGCAACTCCCATAGATTCTCCTATATCGCCGTGTATTCATGCACCTCAGCAACAGAGGGGAACCTATGAGAGGTGTGTGAAAACACGGCGATATATGGGAAGCTAGGAGACGCGCGCAAAATCACAGCGTTATGGGGAAGTTATGAGAGGTGCACAAAAACTCTGCGATGTAGGGAAAGCTACGGGAGGTGCATGAAAACACAGAAATATAAAAGAAAGTATGAGAGGTGCTCGAAAACACGGCGATATCGGGGAGGCTTTGGGAGGTGCGCGAAAACACAGCGATATAGTGGAAGCTATGAGAGGTGAGCAAAAACACAGTGATTTAGGGGAAGATATGAGAGGTGCACGAAAACACAGAGATGTAGGGGAGGCTATGGGAGGTGCGTGAAAACACAGCATTGTAGGGGAAGCTGTGAGAGGTGCGCAAAAAGACTGCGATGTAGGGGAAGCTATAGCAAGTGCGTGAAAACATAGCAATGTAGGGAAAGTTTTGAGAGGTGCGCGAAAACACGGCAATGTAGGGGAAGTTATGAGAAGTGAGCAAAAACACGGTGATATAGAGGAAGTTATGAGAGGTGAGCGAAAACCCAGCGATATGGGGGAAGATATGAGACGGGCGTGAAAACATAGCGATATAGGGGAGGCTATGAATCGTGCACAAAAACAGAGCAATGTCTGGGAATCTATGAGAGCTGCGGAAAAACACGTGGATATAGGGGAAGATATGGGAGGTGCGCAAAAACATGGTGTTATAGGGGAAGGTATGAGAGGTGTGCGAAAACGTCGAGATGTAGGGGAAGCTATTAGAGGTGGCAAAAACTCGGCGATATAGGGGAAGCTATGGGAGGTGCGTGAAAACACAGCGATATATGGGAAGCTCTGGGAGGTGCGCGATAACAAGCCGATATAGGGGAAGCTATAAGAGGTGCCCGAAAACACGGCGATGAGAGGTGCGCGAACACATTGCAATATATGGAAACCTATGAGAGGTGCACGAGAACACAGCAATAGAGGGGAAGCTATGAGAGATGCGCGGTAACACAGCGAAAAATGGGAAGGTATGAGAGGTTCGCGAAAACACGGCGATATATGGGAAACTATGGGAGGTGCGTGAAAACAGGGCGATATAGGGGTAGGTATGAGAGGTGCACGAAAAGACAGTGATAAGCGGGAAGCTCTGAGAGGTGCGCGAAAACACAGCGATTTAGGGGAAGCTACGAGAGGTGTGCGAAAACACAACGATATAGGGGAACGTATGCGAGGTGCACGAAAACACAGCCACATAGAAGAAGCTCTGAGAGGTGCGCGAAAACACGGCGATATGGAAGATGGTATGAGAGGTGCGTGAAAACACGTCGATATTGGGGAAGATATGAGAGGTGCACGAAAACATGGCGATATAGGGGAAGCTATAAGAGGTGAGCAAAAACACAGCGATATAGGGGGAGGTATGAGAGTTGTGTGAAAACAGATTGATATTGGTAAAGCTATGGGAGTTGTGCGAAATCACAGCTATTCAGGGGAAGGTATGAGAGGTGCCCGAAAACACAGTGATATCGGGGAGGCTATGGGAGGTGCGCAAAAACGCAGCAATTTTGGGGAAGGTATGAGAGGTGAGCAAAGCACAGCGATATATGGGAAGGTATGCAAGGTGCGTGAAAACATAGCGATATATGGGAAGATATGAGAGGTGGCAAAAATACAGTGATATAGTGGAAGGTATGGGATTTGCGGGAAAACACACCGATATAGCGGAAGCTATAGCAGGTGCTCGAAAACACAGCGATATAGGGGAAGCTATGGAAAGTGCGCAAAAAGACAGTGATATAGGAGAAGTTATGAGAGGTGCGCGAAAACAGGGCAATGTAGGGGAATGTATGAGAGGTGCGCGAAAACAGCGATATATGGGAAGCTATGGGAGGTGTGCGAAAACACAGCAATTTTGGGGAGGGTATGAGGGGTGAGCAAAGCACAGCAATATAGGGCAAGGTATGCAAGGTGCGCGAAAACATAGCGATATATGGGAAGGTATCAGAGGTGTGCGAAAACACAGTGATACAGTGGAAGGTATGGGAGTTGTGGGAAAACACAGCAATATAGCGGAAGCTATAGCAGGTGTCCGAAAACGCAGTGATATAGGGAAGCTATGGAACGTGCGCAAAAAGACAGTGATATAGGAGAAGTTCTGAGAGATGCGCAAAAACACGGCGATATAGTGGAAGCTATGAGAGGTGCGCTAAAACACGGCGATGTACGGGAAGGTATGAGAGGTGTGCGAAATTACGTCGATATAGGGGAAGATATGAGAGGTGCACGAAAACATGGCGATATAGGGGAAGCTATAAGAGGTGAGCGAAAACACAATGATATAGAGGGACGTATGAGAAGTGTGCGAAAACAGATTGATATTGGTGAAGCTATGGGAGTTGTCCAAAATCACAGCGATTCAGGGGAAGGTATGAGAGCTGAGTGAAAACACAGTGATATCGGGGAGGCTATGGGAGGTGCACAAAAACAGCAATTTTGGGGAAGGTATGAGAGGTGAGCAAAGCACAGCGATATAAGGGAAGGTATGCAAGGTGCGTGAAAACAGCGATATATGGGAAGATATGAAAGGTGGCGAAATTACAGTGATATAGTGGAAGGTATAGGAGTTGCGGGAAAGCACAGCGATATAGTGGAAGCTATAGCAGGTGCTCGAAAACGCAGCAATATAGGGGAAGCTATGGAAAGTGCACAAAAAGACAGTGATATAGGAGAAGTTATGAGAGGTGAGCAAAAACAGGGCGATGTAGGGGAAGGTATGAGAGTTCGCGAAAACACAGCGATATATGGGAAACTATGCGAGGTGCGTGAAAACAGGGCGATATAGGGGTAGGTATGAGAGGTGCGCGAAAAGACAGTGATAAGCGGGAAGCTCTGAGAGGTGTGCGAAAACACAGCGATTTAGGGGAAGCTATGAGAGGTGTGCGAAAACACAACGATATAGGGGAAGTTATGCGAGGTGCACAAAAACACAGCCATATAGAAGAAGCTCTGAGAGGTGCGTGAAAACATGGCGATTTGGGGGATGGTATGAGAGGTGCGTGAAAACACGTCGATATTGGGGAAGGTATGAGAGGTGCACGAAAACATGGCGATATAGGGGAAGCTATAAGAGGTGAGCGAAAACGCAGTGATATGGGGGAGGTATGAGAGGTGTGTGAAAACAGATTGATATTGGTAAAACTATGGGAGTTGTGCAAAATCACAGCGATTCAGGGGAAGGTATGAGAGGTGCGCGAAAACACAGTGATATCGGGGAGGCTATGGGAGGTGCGCAAAAACACAGCAATTTTGGGGAGGGTATGAGAGGTGAGCAAAGCACAGCGATATAAGGGAAGGTATGCAAGGTGCGTGAAAACAGCGATATATGGGAAGATATGAGAGGTGGCGAAATTACAATGATATAGTGGAAGGTATAGGAGTTGCGGGAAAACACAGCGATATAGTAGAAGCTATAGCAGGTGCTCGAAAATGCAGCGATATAGGGGAAGCTATGGAAAGTGCGCAAAAAGACAGTGATATAGGAGAAGTTATGAGAGGTGCGCGAAAACAGAGTGATGTAGGGGAATGTATGAGAGGTGCGCGAAAACACAGCGATATATGGGAAGCTATGGGAGGTGCGCG
>NW_027276927.1:0-33637 GCF_030028105.1 Mobula birostris | reverse complement strand
CCACGGTCTAACCACTCTCTCCCCTCTCCCGGGCCCATCCACATTCTCTCCTCTCGGCGGCTCATCCACATTCTCCCCTCTCCACGGCCTATCCACTCTCGCCCCTCTCCCCGGCCCATCCACTCTCTGCCCTCTCCCCGGCACATCCACGTACTCTCCCCGTACCATCCACTCTCTCCCCTCTCCCGGCTCATCCACATTCTCCCCTCTCCATGGCCCATCCACTCTCTCATCTCTCCCCGGCCTATCCACTCTCTCCCCTCTCCCCGGCCCATCCACTCCCATCCCTCTCCCTACCCCATCCAGTCTCTCCCCTCTCCCGGGCCCATCCACATTCTCCCCTCTCGGCGGCTCATCCACTCTCTCCCCTCTTTCCGGCCTATCCACTCTCTCCCATCTCCCCGGCCCATCCACCCTCTCCCCTCTCCCCGGCCCATCCACATTCTCCCATCTCCACGGCCTATCCACATTCTCCCATCTCCCCGGACGATCCACTTTCTCCCCTCTCCCTCGGCCCATCCACTCACTCTGCTTTCCCTGACCCATCCACTCTCTCCCCTCTAACTGGCCCATCCACATTCTTTCCTCTCCCAGGCCCATCCACATTCTCCACTCTCCACGGCCCATCCACATTCTCCCCTCTCCCCAGCACATCCACTCTCGCCCCTCTCCCCGGCCCACCCACATTCTCCGCTCTCCCCGGATCATGCATATTCTCCCCTCTCCCAGCCCATCCACTCTCTCCACTCTCTCCGGCCCATCCACATTCTCCCCTCTCCCCAGCCCATCCACTCATTCCCCTCTCCCTGGCCCATCCACTCTCTCGCCTCTCCCTGGCCCATCCACATTCTCCCATCTCCACGGTCTAACCACTCTCTCCCCTCTCCCGGGCCCATCCACATTCTCCCCTCTCGGCGGCTCATCCACTCTCTCCCCTCTTTCCGGCCTATCCACTCTCTCCCATCTCCCCAGCCCATCCACCCTCTCCCCTCTCCCCGGCCCATCCACATTCTCCCATCTCCACGGCCTATCCACATTCTCCCATTTCCCCGGACGATCCACTTTCTCCCCTCTCCCTCGGCCCATCCACTCACTCTGCTTTCCCTGACCCATCCACTCTCTCCCCTCTAACTGGCCCATCCACATTCTTTCCTCTCCCAGTCCCATCCACATTCTCCCCTCTCCCCGGCCCATCCACATTCTCCTCCACGGCCCATCCACATTCTCCCCTCTCCCCAGCCCATCCACATTCTCCCCTCTCTCCAGCACATCCACTCTCGCCCCTCTCCCCGGCCCACCCACATTCTCCGCTCTCCCCGGCTCATGCATATTCTCCCCTCTCCCAGCCCATCCACTCTCTCCCCTCTCCCCGGCTCATCCACATTCTCCCCTCTCCACGGCCTATCCACTCTCGCACCTCTCCCCGGCCCATCCACTCTCTGCCCTCTCCCCGGCACATCCACGTACTCTCCCCGTACCATCCACTCTCTCCCCTCTCCCGGCTCATCCACATTCTTCCCTCTCCACGGCCCATCCACTCTCTCATCTCTCCCCGGCCTATCCACTCTCTCCCCTCTCCCCGGCGCATCCACTCTCTCCCCTCTCCCCGGCTCATCTACATTCTCCCATCTCCCCGGCCTATCCACATTCTCCCCTCTCCACGGCCCATCCACAGTCTCCCCTCTCCCCAGCCTATCCACTCTCTCTCCTCTCCCCGGCTTATCCACATTCTCCGATCTCCGTGGCCTATCCACTCACTCCCCTCTCCCTCGGCCCATCCACTCACTCCCCTTTCCCTGGCCCATCCACTCTCTCGCCTCTCCCCGGCCCCTCCACATTCTCCCATCTCCGCGGCCTATCCATTCTCGCCCCTCTCCCCGGCCCATCCACTCTCTCCCATCTCCCCGGCTCATCCACTCTCTCCCCTCTCTCCCGCCTATCCACTCTCTCCCCTCTCCACGGCTCATCCACATTCTCCCTCTCCCAGCCCATCCACTCTCTCCACTCTCTCCGGCCCATCCACATTCTCCCATCTCCCTGGCATATCCACTCTCTCCCCTCTCCCCGGCCCATCCACATTCTCCCATCTACACGGCCTAACCACTCTCTCCCCTCTCACGGGCCCATCCACATTCTCCCCTCTCCGCGGCTCATCCACTCTCTTCTCTCTTTCCGGCCTATCCACTCTCTCCCATCTCCCGGCCCATCCACTCGCTCCCCTCTCCCCGGCTCATCCACATTCTCCCCTATCCCCAGCCCATCCACTCTCTCCCCTCTCCCCGGCCCATCCACATTCTCCCATCTCCCCGGCATATCCACTCTCTCCCCTCTCCCCTGCTCATCCACTCATTCCCCTCTACCTGGCCCAACCACTCTCTCCCCTCTTTCCCGCCTATCCAATCTCTGCCCGCTCCCCGGCCAATCTACATTCTTCCCACTCCCCGGCCCATCCACTCTCTGCCCGCTCCTTGGCCCATCCACTCTCTCCCCTCTCCCCGGCTCATGCACATTCTCCCCTCTCCCGGCCCATCCATTCTCTCCCCTCTCCCGGCCCATCCATTCTCTCCCCTTTCCCCAGCCCATCCACATTCTCCCATCTCCCCGGCATATCCACTCTCTCCCCTCTCCCCTGCTCATCCACTCATTCCCCTCTACCTGGCCCAACCACTCTCTCCCCTCTTTCCCGCCTATCCAATCTCTGCCCGCTCCCCGGCCAATCTACATTCTTCCCACTCCCCGGCCCATCCACTCTCTGCCCGCTCCTTGGCCCATCCACTCTCTCCCCTCTCCCCGGCTCATGCACATTCTCCCCTCTCCCGGCCCATCCATTCTCTCCCCTCTCCCGGCCCATCCATTCTCTCCCCTCTCCCCGGCACATCCACATTATCCCTCTCCCCGGCCGATCCACTCTCTCCCCTCTCCCCGGCTCATGCACATTCTCCCCTCTCCCGGCCCATCCATTCTCTCCCCTCTCCCGGCCCATCCATTCTCTCCCCTCTCCCCGGCACATCCACATTATCCCTCTCCCCGGCCGATCCACTCTCTCCCCTCTCCCCGGCTCATCCACGTTCTCCCCTCTCCCCGGCTCATCCACATTCTCCCCTCTCCACGGCCTATCCACTCTCGCCCCTCCCCCCGGCCCATCCACTCTCTGCCCCCTCCCCGGCTCATCCACTCTCTGCCCTCTCCTGGGCACATCCACGTACTCTAACCGTACGATCCACTCTCTCCCCTCTCCCTGCTCATTCACATTCTCCCCTCTCCACACCACATCCACTCTCGCCCTTCTCCCCGGCCCATCCACATTCTCCCATCTCCATGGCCTAACCACTCTCTCCCCTCTCACGGGCCCATCCACATTCTCCCCTCTCCGCGGCTCATCCACTCTCTTCCCTCTTTCCGGCCTATCCACTCTCTCCCATCTCCCCGTCCTATCCACTCTCTCCCATCTCCCGGCCCATCCACTCACTCCCCTCTCCCCGGCTCATCCACATTCTCCCCTCTCCCCAGCCCATCCACTCATTCCCCTCTCCCTGGCCCATCCACTCTCTCGCCTCTCCCTGGCCCATCCACATTCTCCCATCTCCACGGTCTAACCACTCTCTCCCCTCTCCCGGGCCCATCCACATTCTCCCCTCTCGGCGGCTCATCCACTCTCTCCCCTCTTTCCGGCCTATCCACTCTCTCCCATCTCCCCAGCCCATCCACCCTCTCCCCTCTCCCCGGCCCATCCACATTCTCCCATCTCCACGGCCTATCCACATTCTCCCATTTCCCCGGACGATCCACTTTCTCCCCTCTCCCTCGGCCCATCCACTCACTCTGCTTTCCCTGACCCATCCACTCTCTCCCCTCTAACTGGCCCATCCACATTCTTTCCTCTCCCAGTCCCATCCACATTCTCCCCTCTCCCCGGCCCATCCACATTCTCCTCCACGGCCCATCCACATTCTCCCCTCTCCCCAGCCCATCCACATTCTCCTCTCTCTCCAGCACATCCACTCTCGCCCCTCTCCCCGGCCCACCCACATTCTCCGCTCTCCCCGGCTCATGCATATTCTCCCCTCTCCCAGCCCATCCACTCTCTCCCCTCTCCCCGGCTCATCCACATTCTCCCCTCTCCACGGCCTATCCACTCTCGCACCTCTCCCCGGCCCATCCACTCTCTGCCCTCTCCCCGGCACATCCACGTACTCTCCCCGTACCATCCACTCTCTCCCCTCTCCCGGCTCATCCACATTCTTCCCTCTCCACGGCCCATCCACTCTCTCATCTCTCCCCGGCCTATCCACTCTCTCCCCTCTCCCCGGCGCATCCACTCTCTCCCCTCTCCCCGGCTCATCTACATTCTCCCATCTCCCCGGCCTATCCACATTCTCCCTCTCCACGGCCCATCCACAGTCTCCCCTCTCCCCAGCCTATCCACTCTCTCTCCTCTCCCCGGCTTATCCACATTCTCCGATCTCCGTGGCCTATCCACTCACTCCCCTCTCCCTCGGCCCATCCACTCACTCCCCTTTCCCTGGCCCATCCACTCTCTCGCCTCTCCCCGGCCCCTCCACATTCTCCCATCTCCGCGGCCTATCCACTCTCGCCCCTCTCCCCGGCCCATCCACTCTCTCCCATCTCCCCGGCTCATCCACTCTCTCCCCTCTCTCCCGCCTATCCACTCTCTCCCCTCTCCCCGGCTCATCCACATTCTCCCTCTCCCAGCCCATCCACTCTCTCCACTCTCTCCGGCCCATCCACATTCTCCCATCTCCCTGGCATATCCACTCTCTCCCCTCTCCCCGGCCCATCCACATTCTCCCATCTACACGGCCTAACCACTCTCTCCCCTCTCACGGGCCCATCCACATTCTCCCCTCTCCGCGGCTCATCCACTCTCTTCTCTCTTTCCGGCCTATCCACTCTCTCCCATCTCCCGGCCCATCCACTCGCTCCCCTCTCCCCGGCTCATCCACATTCTCCCCTATCCCCAGCCCATCCACTCTCTCCCCTCTCCCCGGCCCATCCACATTCTCCCATCTCCCCGGCATATCCACTCTCTCCCCTCTCCCCTGCTCATCCACTCATTCCCCTCTACCTGGCCCAACCACTCTCTCCCCTCTTTCCCGCCTATCCAATCTCTGCCCGCTCCCCGGCCAATCTACATTCTTCCCACTCCCCGGCCCATCCACTCTCTGCCCGCTCCTTGGCCCATCCACTCTCTCCCCTCTCCCCGGCTCATGCACATTCTCCCCTCTCCCGGCCCATCCATTCTCTCCCCTCTCCCGGCCCATCCATTCTCTCCCCTCTCCCCAGCCCATCCACATTCTCCCATCTCCCCGGCATATCCACTCTCTCCCCTCTCCCCTGCTCATCCACTCATTCCCCTCTACCTGGCCCAACCACTCTCTCCCCTCTTTCCCGCCTATCCAATCTCTGCCCGCTCCCCGGCCAATCTACATTCTTCCCACTCCCCGGCCCATCCACTCTCTGCCCGCTCCTTGGCCCATCCACTCTCTCCCCTCTCCCCGGCTCATGCACATTCTCCCCTCTCCCGGCCCATCCATTCTCTCCCCTCTCCCGGCCCATCCATTCTCTCCCCTCTCCCCGGCACATCCACATTATCCCTCTCCCCGGCCGATCCACTCTCTCCCCTCTCCCCGGCTCATGCACATTCTCCCCTCTCCCGGCCCATCCATTCTCTCCCCTCTCCCGGCCCATCCATTCTCTCCCCTCTCCCCGGCACATCCACATTATCCCTCTCCCCGGCCGATCCACTCTCTCCCCTCTCCCCGGCTCATCCACGTTCTCCCCTCTCCCCGGCTCATCCACATTCTCCCCTCTCCACGGCCTATCCACTCTCGCCCCTCCCCCCGGCCCATCCACTCTCTGCCCCCTCCCCGGCTCATCCACTCTCTGCCCTCTCCTGGGCACATCCACGTACTCTAACCGTACGATCCACTCTCTCCCCTCTCCCTGCTCATTCACATTCTCCCCTCTCCACACCACATCCACTCTCGCCCTTCTCCCCGGCCCATCCACATTCTCCCATCTCCATGGCCTAACCACTCTCTCCCCTCTCACGGGCCCATCCACATTCTCTCCTCTCCGCGGCTCATCCACTCTCTTCCCTCTTTCCGGCCTATCCACTCTCTCCCATCTCCCGGCCCATCCACTCACTCCCCTCTCCCCGGCTCATCCACATTCTCTCCTCTCCCCGGCCCATCCAAATTCTCCCCTCTCCCCAGCCCATCCACTCTCGCCCCTCTCCCCGGCCAATCCACTCTCTGCCCGCTCCCCGGCACATCCACTATCTCCCCTCTCCCGGCCCATCCACATTCTCCCATCTCCCCAGCCTATCCACTCATTCCCTCTCCCCGGCATATCCACTCTCTCCCCTCTCCCCAGCCCATCCACATTCTCCCATCTCCCCGGCATATCCACTCTTTCCCCTCTCCCCGGCCCATCCACTCTCTGCCCGCTCCCCCGCCTATCCAACCTCTGCCCGCTCCCCGGCCCATCCACATTCTCCCCTCTCCCCAGCACATCCACTCTCGCCCCTCTCCCCGGCCCATCCACTCTCTGCCCGCTCCCCGGCCTATCCACTCTCTCCCCTCTCCCCAGCTCATGCACATTCTCCCCTCTCCCGGCCCATCCACTCTCTCCCCTCTCCCCGGCGCATCCACATTCTCCCCTCTCCACGGCCTATCCACTCTCACCCCTCCCCCTGGCCCATCCACTCTCTGCCCTCTCCTGGGCACATCCACGTACTCTCCCCGTACGATCCACTCTCTCCCCTCTCCCTGCTCATTCACATTCTCCCCTCTCCACGGCCCATCCACTCTCTCATCTCTCCCTGGCCTATCCACACTCTCCCCTCCTCGCGGCCCATCCACATACTCCACTCTCCCTGGCACATCCACTCTCTCCCCTCTCCCTTGCCCATCCACATTCCCCCCTCTCCCCGGCCCATCCACTCACTCCCCTCTCCCCGGCCCATCCACTCACTCCCCTCTCCCCGGCCCATCTACTCACTGGCCTCTCCCCGGACCATCAACATTCTCCCAACTCCACGGCCTATCCACTCTCTCCCCTCTACCCCGACTATCCACTCTCTCCCCTCTCCCCGGCTCAACCACATTCTCCCCTCTCCCGGCCCATCCACTCTCTCCCCTCTCCCTGGCCCATCCACATTCTTTCCTCTCCCAGGCCCATCCACATTCTCCCCTCTCACCGGCCCATCCACATTCTCAGCTCTCCACGGCCCATCCACATTCTCCCCTCTCCCCGGCCTCTCCACTCTCTCCCCTCTCCCCGGCCTATCCACTCTCTCCCCTCTCCCCGGCCTATCCACATTCGCTCCTCTCTCCGGCCCTTCCAATCTCTCCCCTCTCCCCGGTCCATCCACATTCTCCCCTCTCCCCGGCTCATCCACATTCTCCCCTCTCCCCGGCTCATCCACATTCTCCCCTCTCCCAGCCCATCCACTCTCTCCCCTCTCCCCGGCCCATCCACATTCTCCCTCTCCCCGGCCTATCCACTCTCTCCCCTCTCCCCGGCTCATCCACGTTCTCCCCTCTCCCCGGCTCATCCACATTCTCCCCTCTCCACAGCCTATCCACTCTCGCCCCTCCCCCCAGCCCATCCACTCTCTGCCCTCTCCTGGGCACATCCACGTACTCTCCCCGTACGATCCACTCTCTCCCCGCTCCCCTCTAACTGGCCCATCTACATTCTTTCCTCTCCCAGGCCATCCACATTCTCCCCTCTCCCCGGCCCGTCCACATTCTCCGCTCTCCACGGCCCATCCACATTCTCCCCTCTCCCCGGCCCATCCACATTCTCCCCTCTCCACAGCTCATCCACTCTCGCCCCTCTCCCCGGCCCAGCCACATTCTCAGCTCTCCCCAGCTCATGCACATTCTCCCCCCTCGGCCCATCCACTCTCTCCCCTCTTCCCGGTTCATCCAGTCTCTCCCCTCTCCCCGGCCAATCCAGATTCTCCCCTCTCCCCGGTCCGTCCACTGTCTCGCCTCTCCCCGGCCCATCCACATTATCCCCACTCCCCGGCCCATCCACATTCTCCCCTCTCCGCGGTTCATCCACTCTCTCCCCACTTTCCGGCCCATCCACTGTCTCCCCTCTCCCCCGCGCCCATCCACTCTCTCCCCTCTTCCCCGCCTATCCACTCTCTCCCCTTTCCCTGGCTCATGCAAATTCTCCCCTCTCCTGGCCCAACCACATTCTCCCTCTCCCCGGCCTATCTACTCTCTCCCCTCTCCCCTCTCCCCGGCCCATCGACATTCTCCCCTCTCCCCGGCCCATCGACATTCTCCCCTCTCACTGGCTCATCCAAATTCTCCCCTCTCCCCAGCCCATCCACTCTCTGCCTGCTCCCCGGCCCATCCAATACCTCCCCTCTCCCGGCTCAACCACATTCTCCCATCCCCACGGCCTAACAACTCTCTCCTCTCTCCGCGGCTCATCCACTCTCTCCCCTCTTTCCGGCCGATCCACTCTCTCCCATCTCCCTGGCCCATACACTCTCTCCCCTCTCCCCCGCCTATCCAATCTCTGCCCTCTCCCCGGCCCATCCACATTCTCCCCTCTCCCCAGCACATCCACTCTCGCCCCTCTCCTCGGCCCATCCACTCTCTCCCCTCTCCCCGGCTCATGTACATTCTCCCCTCCTCCGGCCCATCCACTCTCTCCCATCTCCCCGGCCAATCCAATCTCTCCCCTCTCCCCGGCCCATGCACTCACTCTCCTCTCCCCGGCCCATCTACTCTCTGGCTTCTCCCCGGACCATCAACATTCTCCTAACTCCACGGCCTATCCATTCTCTCCCCTCTACCCCGACTATCCACTCTCTCCCCTCTCCCCGGCTCATCCACATTCTCCCCTCTCCCGGCCCATCCACTCTCTCCCCTCTCCCCGGCCCATCCACTCTCTCGCCTCTCCCCGGCCCATCCACTCTCTCGCCTCTCCACGGCCAATCCACATTCTCCCATCTCCCTGGCCCATCCACTTTCTCCACTCTCCCCGGCGCATCCGCAATCTCCCTTCTCCCGGCCCATCCACATTTTCCCCTCTCCCCGGCCCATCCAATCTCTCCCCTCTACCCGGCTCATCCACATTCACCCCTCTCCCCGGCCCATCCACATTCTCCCCTCTCCCCGGCCGATCCACTCTCTCCCCTCTCCCCGGCTCATCCAAATTGTCCCCTCTCCCCGGCCTATCCACTCTCTCCCCTCTCCCCGGCTCATTCACTCTCTCCCCTCTCCCCGGCCTATCCACATTCGCTCCTCTCCCCGGCCCATCCACTGTCACTCCTCTCCCCGGCCCATCCACATTCTCCCCTCTTCCCGGCTCATCCACTCTCTCCCCTCTCCCCGGCCTATCCACATTCTCCCCTCTCCCCAGCCTACCCACTCTCTCCCCTCTCCCCGGCCAATTCAGATTCTCCCCTCTCCCCGGCCCATCCACTCTCTCCCCTCTCCCCGGCTCAACCACATTCTCCCCTCTTCCCGGCTCATCCACTCTCTCCCCTTTCCCCGGCCAATCCAGATTCTCCCCTCTCCCCGGTCCGTCCACTCTCTCGCCTCTCCCCAGCCCATCCACATTATCCCCTCTCCCCGGCCCATCCACATTCTCCCCTCTCCCCGGTCCGTCCACTCTCTCGCCTCTCCCCGGCCCATCCACATTATCCCCTCTCCCCGGCCCATCCACATTCTCCCCTCTCCCCAGCACATCCACTCTCGCCCCTCTCCCCGGCCCATTCACTCTCTCCCCTCTCCCCGGCTCATGTACATTCTCCCCTCTCCCGGCCCATCCACTCTCTCCCCTCTCCCTGGCCCATCCACATTCTCCCCTCTCCACGGCCTATCCACTCTCGCCCCTCCCCCCGGCCCATCCACTCTCTGCCCTCTCCCGGGCTCATCCACGTACTCTCCCTGTACCATCCACTCTCCCCTCTCTCCTTGGCCTATCCAGATTCTCCCATCTCCCCGGCCAATCCAATCTCTCCCCTCTCCCCGGCCCATCCACTCACTCCCCTCTCCCCGGCCCATCTACTCTCTGGCCTCTCCCCGGACCATCAACATTCTCCCAACTCCACGGCCTATCCACTCTCTCCCCTCTCCCCCGCCTATCCACTCTCTCCCCTCTCCCCAGCTCATCCACATTCTCCCCTCTCCCAGCCCATCCACTCTCTCATCTCTCCCCGGCCTATCCACTCTCTCCCCTCTCCCCGGCCCATCCACTCCCATCCCTATCCCTACCCCATCCAGTCTCTCCCCTCTCCCCGGTGCATCCACATTCTCCCCTCTCCACGGCCCATCCAATCTCTCATCTCTCCCCGGCCTATCCACTCTCTCCCCTCTCCCCGGCCCATCCACTCCCATCCCTCTCCCTACCCCATCCACTCTCTCGCCTCTCCCCGGCCCATCCACATTATCCGCTCTCCCCGGCCCATCCACATTCTCCCCTCTCCCCAGCACATCCACTCTCGCCCCTCTCCCCGGCCCATTCACTCTCTCCCCTCTCCCCGGCTCATGTACATTCTCCCCTCTCCCGGCCCATCCACTCTCTCCCCTCTCCCTGGCCCATCCACATTCTCCCTCTCCCCGGCCTATCCACTCTCTCCCCTCTCCCCGGCTCATCCACATTCTCCCTCTCCCCGGCCTATCCACTCTCTCCCCTCTCCCCGGCTCATCCACATTCTCCCCTCTCCCCGGCTCATCCACATTTTCCCCTTTCCACGGCCTATCCACTCTCGCCCCTCCCCCCGGCCCATCCACTCTCTGCCCTCTCCCGGGCTCATCCACGTACTCTCCCTGTACCATCCACTCTCCCCCCTCTCCTTGGCCTATCCACATTCTCCCATCTCCCCGGCCAATCCAATCTCTCCCCTCTCCCCGGCCCATCCACTCACTCCCCTCTCCCCGGCCCATCTACTCTCTGGCCTCTCCCCGGACCATCAACATTCTCCCAACTCCACGGCCTATCCACTCTCTCCCCTCTCCCCCGCCTATCCACTCTCTCCCCTCTCCCCAGCTCATCCACATTCTCCCCTCTCCCAGCCCATCCACTCTCTCATCTCTCCCCGGCCTATCCACTCTCTCCCCTCTCCCCGGCCCATCCACTCTCTCGCCTCTCCCCCGCCTATCCACTCTCTCCCCTCTCCCCGGCCCATCCACTCTCTCGCCTCTCCCCCGCCTATCCACTCTCTCCCCTCTCCCCCGCCTATCCACTCTCTCCCCTCTCCCCGGCCCATCCACTCCAATCCCTCTCCCTACCCCATCCAGTCTCTCCGCTCTCCCCGGCGCATCCACATTCTCCCCTCTCCACGGCCCATCCAATCTCTCATCTCTCCCCGGCCTATCCACTCTCTCCCCTCTCCCCGGCCCATCCACTCCCATCCCTCTCCCTATCCCATCCAGTCTCTCCCCTCTCCCCGGCGCATCCACTCTCTCCCCTCTCCCCGGCTCATCTACATTCTTCCATCTCCCCGGCCTATCCACATTCTCCCCTCTCCATGGCCCATCCACATTCTCCCCTCTCCCAGCCCATCCACTCTCTCCACTCTCTCCGGCCCATCCACTCATTCCCCTCTCCCTGGCCCATCCACTCTCTCGCCTCTCCCCGGCCCATCCACATTCTCCCATCTCCATGGCCTAACCACTCTCTCCCCTCTCACGGGCCCATCCACATTCTCCCCTCTCCGCGGCTCATCCACTCTCTTCCCTCTTTCCGGCCTATCCACTCTCTCCCATCTCCCCGTCCTATCCACTCTCTCCCATCTCCCGGCCCATCCACTCACTCCCCTCTCCCCGGCTCATCCAAATTCTCCCCTCTCCCCGGCCCATCCACTCTCTGCCCGCTCCCCGGCACATCCACTATTTCCCCTCTCCCGGCTCAACCACATTCTCCCATCTCCCCGGCCCATCCACATTCTCCCATCTCCCCAGCCTATCCACTCATTCCCCTCTCCCCGGCATATCCACTCTCTCCCCTCTCCCCGGCCCATCCACATTCTCCCATCTCCCCGGCATATCCACTCTCTCCCCTCTCCCCAGCACATCCACTCTCGCCCCTCTCCCCGGCCCATCCACTCTCTGCCCGCTCCCCGGCCTATCCACTCTCTCCCCTCTCCCCGGCTCATGCACATTCTCCCCTCTCCCGTCTCATCCACTCTCTCCCCTCTCCCCGGCTCATCCACATTCTCCCCTCTCCACGGCCTATCCACTCTCGCCCCTCCCCCTGGCCCATCCACTCTCTGCCCTCTCCTGGGCACATCCACGTACTCTCCCCATACAATCCACTCTCTCCCCTCTCCCTGCTCATTCACATTCTCCCCTCTCCAAGGCCCATCCACTCTCTCATCTCTCCCTGGCCTATCCACTCTCTCCCATCCCCGCGGCCCATCCACATTGTCCCCTCTCCCTGGCACATCCACTCTCTCCCCTCTCCCTTGCCCATCCACATTCCCCCCTCTCCCCGGCCCATCCACTCACTCCCCTCTCCCCGGCCCATCCACTCACTCCCCTCTCCCCGGCCCATCTACTCACTGGCCTCTCCCCGGACCATCAACATTCTCCCAACTCCATGGCCTATCCACTCTCTCCCCTCTACCCCGACTATCCACTCTCTCCCCTCTCCCCGGCTCAACCACATTCTCCCCTCTCCCGGCCCATCCACTCTCTCCCCTCTCCCCGGCCCATCCACTCTCTCCCCTCTCCCTGGCCCATCCACATTCTTTCCTCTCCCAGGCCCATCCACATTCTCCCCTCTCACCGGCCCATCCACATTCTCTGCTCTCCACGGCCCATCGACATTCTCCCCTCTCCCCGGCCTCTCCACTCTCTCCCCTCTCCCCGGCCTATCCACTCTCTCCCCTCTCCTTGGCTCATCAACATTCTCCCATCTCCCCGGCCTATCCACGTTCTCCCCTCTCCCCGGCCTATCCACATTCGCTCCTCTCTCCGGCCCTTCCCATCTCTCCCCTCTCCCCGGCTCATCCACATTCTCCCCTCTCCCGGCCCATCCACTCTCTCCCCTCTCCCCGGCCTATCCACGTTCTCCCCTCTCCCCGGCCTATCCACATTCGCTCCTCTCTCCGGCCCTTCCCATCTCTCCCCTCTCCCCGGCTCATCCACATTCTCCCCTCTCCCGGCCCATCCACTCTCTCCCCTCTCCCCGGCTCATCCACGTTCTCCCCTCTCCCCGGCTCATCCACATTCTCCCCTCTCCACAGCCTATCCACTCTCGCCCCTCCCCCCAGCCCATCCACTCTCTGCCCTCTCCTAGGCACATCCACGTACTCTCCCCGTACGATCCACTCTCTCCCCTCTCCCTGCTCATTCACATTCTCCCATCTCCCCGGCCTATCCACTTTCTCCCCTCTCCCTCGGCCCATCCACTCATTCCGCTTTCCCTGACCCATCCACTCTCTCCCCTCTAACTGGCCCATCCACATTCTCTCCTCTCCCCGGCCCATCCACATTCTCCCCTCTCCACAGTTCATCCACTCTCGCCCCTCTCCCCGGCCCAGCCACATTCTCCTCTCTCCCCAGCTCATGCACATTCTCCCCCCTCGGCCCATCCACTCTCTCCCCTCTCCCCTCTCCCCGGCACATCCACATAATCTCCCCGTACCATCCACTCTCTCCCCTCTCCCGGCTCATCCACATTCTCCCCTCTCCACGGCCCATCCACTCTCTCCCCTCTTTCCGGCTCATCCACTCTCTCCCCTCTCCCCGGCCAATCCAGATTCTCCCCACTCCCCGGTCCGTCCACTCTCTCGCCTCTCCCCGGCCATCCACATTATCCCCTCTCCCCGGCCCATCCACATTCTCCCATCTGCACGGCCTAACCACTCTCTCCCTTCTCCCCGGCCCATCCACATTCTCCCCTCTCCCCGGCCCATCCACTCTCTCGCCTCTCCCCGGCTCAACCACATTCTCCCCTCTTCCCAGCTCATCTACTCTCTCCCCTCTCCCTGGCCAATTCAGATTCTCCCCTCTCCCCGGTCCGTCCACTCTCTCGCCTCTCCCCGGCCCATCCACATTATCCCCTCTCCCCGGCCCATCCACATTCTCCCCTCTCCCCAGCACATCCACTCTCGCCCCTCTCCCCGGCCCATTCACTCTCTCCCCTCTCCCCAGCTCATGTACATTCTCCCCTCTCCCGGCCCATCCACTCTCTCCCCTCTCCCTGGCCCATCCACATTCTCCCTCTCCCCGGCCTATCCACTCTCTCCCCTCTCCCCTCTCCCCGGCTCATCCACATTCTCCCCTCTCCCCGGCCTATCCACTCTTTCCCCTCTCCCCGGCTCATCCACATTCTCCCCTCTCCACGGCCTATCCACTCTCGCCCCTCCCCCCGGCCCATCCACTCTTTGCCCTCTTCCGGGCTCATCCACGTACTCTCCCTGTACCATCCACTCTCCCCCCTCTCCTTGGCCTATCCACATTCTCCCATCTCCCCGGCCAATCCAATCTCTCCCCTCTCCCCGGTCCATCCACTCACTCCCCTCTCCCCGGCCCATCTACTCTCTGGTCTCTCCCCGGACCATCAACATTCTCCCAACTCCCCGGCCTATCCACTCTCTCCCCTCTCCACAGCCTATCCACTCTCGCCCCTCCCCCCGGCCCATCCACTCTCTGCCCTCTCCTGGGCACATCCACGTACTCTCCCCGTACGATCCACTCTCTCCCCTCTCCCTGCTCATTCACATTCTCCAATCTCCCCGGCCTATCCACTTTCTCCCCTCTCCCTCAGCCCATCCACTCATTCCGCTTTCCCTGACCCATCCACTCTCTCCCCTCTAACTGGCCCATCCACATTCTTTCCTCTCCCAGGCCATCCACATTCTCCCCTCTCCCCGGCCCGTCCACATTCTCCGCTCTCCACGGCCCATCCACATTCTCCCCTCTCCCCGGCCCATCCACTCTCTCCCCTCTCCCCGGCTCAACCACATTCTCCCCTCTTCCCAGCTCTTCCACTCTCTCCCCTCTCCCCGGCCAATCCAGATTCTCCCATCTCCACGGCCTAACCACTCTTTCCCCTCTCCCGGGCCCATCCACATTCTCCCCTATCGGCGGCTCATCCACTCTCTCCCCTCTCCCCGACCCATCCGCGTTCTCCCATCTCCCCGGCTCATCCACATTATCCCCTCTCCCCGGCCTATCCACATTCTCCTCTCTCGCTGGCTTATCTGCTCTCTCTCCTCTCCCCGTCCTATTCACTCTCTCCCATCTTCCCGGCTCATTCACTCTCTCCCCTCACCCCGGCCCATCCTCGTTCTCCCATCTCCCCGACTCATCCACATTCTCTACTCTCCCCGGCCTATCCACTCTCTCCCCTCTCCCCAGCCCATCCACATGCTCCCCTCTCCCCGGCTCATCCACTCTCTCCCCTCTCCCCGGCCCATCCAAATTCTCCCCTCTCCCTGGCCCATCCACATTCTCCCCTCTCCCCGGCTCAGCCACTCTCTCCCCTCTCCCCGGCTCATCCACGTTCTCCCCTCTCCCCGGCTCATCCACATTCTCCTCTCTCCCCGGCCTATCCGCTCTCTCTCCTCTCTCCGTCCTATCCACTCTCTCCCCTCTTCCCGGCCTATCCACTCTCTCCGCTCTCCCCGGCTCATCCACATTCTTCACTCTCCCCGGCCTATCCACTTTCTCCCCTCTCCCTGGCCCATCCACATTCTCCCCTCTCCCCGGCTCATCCACTTGCTCCCCTCTGCCCAGCCTATCCACATTCTCCCCTCTCCCCAGCCTATCCACTCTCTCCCCTCTCCGCGGCCCATCCACATACTCCCCTCTCCCCGGCCTATACACTCTCTACCCTCTCCCCGGCCTATCCACATTTTCCCCTCTCCCCGGCCTATCCATTCTCTCCCCCCTCTCCCCGGCTAATCCACATTCTCCCCTCTCCTCGGCCCATCCACTCTCCCCTCTCCCCGGACCATCCATATTCTCCCCTCTCCCAGGCCATTCCACATTCTCCCCTCTCCCCAGCACATCCACATTCTCCCCTCTCCCCGGCCCATCCACATTCTCCCATCACCCCGGCCCATCCACATTCTTCCCTCTCCCCGGCTCATCCACTCTCTCCCCTCTCCCCGGCCTATCCACATTCTCCTCTCACGCTGGCCTATCTGCTCTCTCTCCTCTCCCCGTCCTATTCACTCTCTCCCATCTTCCCGGCTCATTCACTCTCTCCCCTCACCCCGGCCCATCCTCGTTCTCCCATCTCCCCGGCTCATCCACATTCTCCCCTCTCCCCGGCCTATCCACTCTCTCCCCTCTCCTCGGCCTATCCACATTCTCCCCTCTCGCTGGCCTATCCACTCTCTCTCTCATCTCCCCGTCCTATCCACTCTCTCCCCTCTCCCCGGCCCATCCACATTCTCCAATCTCCCCTGCCTATCCATATTGTCCCCTCTCCCCGGCTCATCCACATTCTCCCATCTCCCCGGTCTATCCACTCTCTCTCCTCTCTCCGGCCCATCCACATTCTCCCCTCTCCCTGTTTCATTCACTCTCTCCCCTCTCCCCAGCCCAACCACATTCTCCAATCTCCCCTGCCTATCCATATTCTCCCATCTCCCCGGCTCATCCACATTCTCCCATCTCCCCGGTCTATCCACTCTCTCTCCTCTCTCCGGCCCATCCACATTCTCCCCTCTCCCTGTTTCATTCACTCTCTCCCCTCTCCCCAGCCCAACCACATTCTCCAATCTCCCCTGCCTATCCATATTCTCCCATCTCCCCGGCCCATCCACTCTCTCCCCTCTCCCCGGATCATCCAGTCTCTCCCCTCTCACCAGCACATCCACATTCTCCCCTCTCCCCAGCCCATCCACATTCTCCCCTCTCCCCGGCTCATCCACTCTCTCCCCTATCCCCGGCTCATCCAAATTCTCCCCTCTCCCCGGCCCATCCTCGTTCTCCCATCTCCCCGGCTCATCCACATTCTCTACTCTCCCCGGCCTATCCACTCTCTCTCCTCTCTCCGGCCCATTCACATTCTCCCCTCTCCCTGTTTCATTCACTCTCTCCCCTCTCCCCAGCCCAACCACATTCTCCAATCTCCCCTGCCTATCCATATTCTACCATCTTCCCGGCCCATCCACTCTCTCCCCTCTCCCCAGATCATCCAGTCTCTCCCCTCTCCCTGGCACATCCACAATCTCCCCTCTCCCCAGCCCATCCACATGCTCCCATGTACCCTGACTATCCACATTCTCCCCTCTCCCTGGCTCATCCACATTCTCCCCTCTCCCCGGCCTATCCACTCTCTCTCCTCTCCCCAGCCTATCCACATTTTCCCCTCTACCCGGCCTATCCACTCTCTCTCCTCTCCTCTTCCTATCCACTCTCTCCCATCTCCCCGGCACATCCACATTCTCCCTTCTCCCCGGACCATACACATTCTCCCCTCTCCCTGGCTCATCCACTCTCTCCCCTCTCCCCGGCCCATAAACATTCTGCCCTCGCCCCAGCCCATCCACATTCTCCCCTCTCCCCGTCTCATCCACTCTCTCCCCTCTCCCCAGCCCATAAACATTCTGCCCTCTCCCCGGCCCATCCTCGTTCTCCCATCTCCCCGGCTCATCCACTCTCTCCCCTATCCCCGGCCCATCCTCGTTCTCCCATCTCCCCGACTCATCCACATTCTCTACTCTCCCCGGCCTATCCACTCTCTCCCCTCTCCCCAGCCCATCCACATGCTCCCCTCTCCCCGGCTCATCCACTCTCTCCCCTCTCCCCGGCCCATCCAAATTCTCCCCTCTCCCCGGCCCATCCACTTGCTCCCCTCTCACCGGCCCATCCACATTCTCCCCTCTCCCCGGCCCATTCACTCTCTCTCGTCTCACTGACCTATCCACATTCTCCCCTCTCCCCGGCGCATCCACGTTCTCCCCTCTCCCCGGCTCATCCACTCTCACTCTTTCCCCGGCCTATCCACTTTCTCCCTTCTCCCCGGCCCATCCATATTCTCCCTTCTCCCCGGCCCATCCACTCTCTCCCCTCTCCCCGGCTCATCCACGTTCTCCCCTCTCCCTGGCTCAGCCACTCTCTCCCCTCTCCCCGGCTCATCCACATTCTCCTCTCTCCCCGGCCTATCCGCTCTCTCTCCTCTCTCTGTCCTATCCACTCTCTCCCCTCTTCCCGGCCTATCCACTCTCTCCGTTCTCCCCAGCCCATCCACATTCTCCCCTCTCCCCAGCCTATCCACATTCACCCCTCTCCCCGGCCCATCCACTCTCCCCTCTCCCCGGACCATCCATATTCTCCCCTCTCCCAGGCCATTCCACATTCTCCCCTCTCCCCAGCACATCCACATTCTCCTCTCTCCCCGGCCCATCCACATTCTCCCATCACCCCAGCCCATCCTTGTTCTCCGCTCTCCCCGGCTCATCCACATTTTCCCCTGTCCCCGGCCTATCCACATTCACCCCTCTCCCCGGCACATCCACATTCTCCCCTCTCCCCGGCCCATCCACATTCTCCCATCTCCCCAGCCCATCCACTCTCTCCCCTCTCCCCGGCTCATCCTCGTTCTCCCATCTCCCCGGCTCATCCACTCCCTCCCCTCTCCCCGTTCCATCCAAATTCTCCCCTCTCCCCTACCTATCCACTCTCTCTCGTCTCACTGACCTATCCACATTCTCCCCTCTCCCCGGCGCATCCACGTTCTCCCCTCTCCCCGGCTCATCCACTCTCTCCCCTTTCCCCGGCCTATCCACTTTCTCCCCTCTCCCCGGCTCATCCACTTGCTCCCCTCTCCCCGGCTCATCCACATTCTCCCCTCTCCCCGGCCAATCCACATTCACCCCTCTCCCCGGCCCATCCACATTCACCCCTGTCCCCGGCCCATCCACTCTCTCCCCTCTGCCCAGCCTATCCACTCTCTCCCCTCTCCCCGGCCCATCCACATTCTCCAATCTCCCTTGCCTATATATATTGTCCCCTCTCCCCGGCTCATCCACATTCTCCCATCTCCCCGGTCTATCCACTCTCTTTCCTTTCTCCGGCCCATCCACATTCTCCCCTCTCCCTGTTTCATTCACTCTCTCCCCTCTCCCTGGCCCATCCAAATTCTCCCCTCTCCCCTGACTATCCACATTCTCCCCTCTCCCCGGATCATCCACATTCTCCCATCTCCCCAGCCTATCCACTCTCTACCCTCTCCCCGGCGCATCCACGTTCTCCCCTCACCCCGGCTCATCCACATTCTCCTCTCTCCCTGGCCTATCCGCTCTCACTCCTCTCTCCGTCCTATCCACTCTCTCCCCTCTTTCCGGCCTGTCCACTGTCTCCGCTCTCCCCAGCTCATCCACATTCTCCCCTGTCCCCGGCCTATCCACATTCACCCCTCTCCCCGGCAAATCCACATTCTCCCCTCTCCCCGGCCCATCCACATTCTCCCATCTCCCCAGCCCATCCACTCTCTCCCCTCTCCCCGGCTCATCCTCGTTCTCCCATCTCCCCGGCCCATCCATATTCTCCCCTCTCCCCAGCCCATCCACATGCTCCCCTCTCCCCGGCTCATCCACTCTCTCCCCTCTCCCCGGCCCATCCAAATTCTCCCCTCTCCCCTGCCTATCCACTCTCTCTCGTCTCACTGACCTATCCACATTCTCCCCTCTCACCGGCCTATCCACGTTCTCCCATCTCCCCGGCGCATCCACTCTCTCCCCTTTCCCCGGCCTATCCACTCTCTCCCCTCTCCCCGGCTCATCCACATTCTCCCCTCTCCCCGGCTCATCCACTCTCGCCCCTCCCCCCGGCCTATCCACTCTCTCCCCTCTCTCCGGCTCATCCACATTCTCCCCTCTCCCCGGCTCATCCACTCTCTCTCTCATCTCCCCTTCCTATCCACTCTCTCCCATCTCCCCAGCCTATCCACTCTCTACCCTCTCCCCGGCGCATCCACGTTCTCCCCTCTCCCCGGCTCATCCACTCTCTCCCCTCTCCCCGGCTCATCCACATTGTCCACTCTCCCCGGCCCATCCACATTCTCCCCTGTCCCCAGCCCATCCACTCTCTCCCCTCTGCCCAGCCTATCCACATTCTCCTCTCTCCCCGGCCTATCCGCTCTCTCTCCTCTCTCCGTCCTATCCACTCTCTCCCCTCTTCCCAGCCTATCCACTCTCTCCGCTCTCCCCGGCTCATCCACATTCTCCACTCTCCCCAGCCCATCCACATTCTCCCCTGTCCCCGGCACATCCACATTCTCCCCTCTCCCCGGCCTATCCATATTCACCCCTCTCCCCGGCCCATCCACATTCTCCCCTGTCCCCGGCCTATCCACTTTCTCCCTTCTCGCCGGTCCATCCACATTCTCCCCTCTCCCCGGCTCATCCACTTGCTCCCCTCTCACCGGCCTATCCACTCTCTCCCCTCTGCCCAGCCTATCCACATTATCCCCTCTCCCCGGCCTTTCCATTCTCTCCCCCCTCTCCCCGGCTAATCCACATTCTCCCCTCTCCTTGGCCCATCCACTCTCCCCTCTCCCCGGACCATCCATATTCTCCCCTCTCCCAGGACATTCCACATTCTCCCCTCTCCCCAGCACATCCACATTCTCCCCTCTCCCCGGCCCATCCACATTCTCCCATTACCCCGGCCCATCCACATTCTTCCCTCTCCCCGGCTCATCCACTCTCTCCCTTTCCCCGGCCCATCCGCGTTCTCCCATCTCCCCGGCTCATCCACATTCTCCCCTCTCCCCGGCCTATCCACTCTCTCTCTCATCTCCCCGTCCTATCCACTCTCTCCCCTCTCCCCGGCCCATCCACATTCTCCCATCTCCCTATTTCATTCACTCTCTCCCCTCTCCCCAGCCCAACCACATTCTCCAATCTCCCCTGCCTATCCATATTCTCCCATCTCCCCGGCCCATCCACATTCTCCCCTCTCCCTGTTTCATTCACTCTCTCCCCTCTCCCCAGCCCAACCACATTCTCCAATCTCCCCTGCCTATCCATATTCTCCCATCTCCCCGGCCCATCCACATTCTCCCCTCTCCCTGTTTCATTCACTCTCTCCCCTCTCCCCAGCCCAACCACATTCTCCAATCTCCCCTGCCTATCCATATTCTCCCATCTCCCCGGCTCATCCACATTCTCCCATCTCCCCGGTCTATCCACTCTCTCTCCTCTCTCCGGCCCATCCACATTCTCCCCTCTCCCTGTTTCATTCACTCTCTCCCCTCTCCCCAGCCCAACCACATTCTCCAATCTCCCCTGCCTATCCATATTCTCCCATCTCCCCGGGCCATCCACTCTCTCCCCTCTCCCCGGATCATCCAGTCTCTCCCTTCTCACCAGCACATCCACATTCTCCCCTCTCCCCAGCCCATCCACATTCTCCCCTCTCCCCGGCTCATCCACTCTCTCCCCTCTCCCCGGCCCATAAACATTCTGCCCTCTCCCCAGCCCATTCACATTCTCCCCTCTCCCCGGCTCATCCACTCTCTCCCCTCTCCCTGGCCCATCCTCGTTCTCCCATCTCCCCGGCTCATCCACATTCTCTATTCTCCCCGGCCTATCCACTCTCTCCCCTCTGCCCAGCCTATCCACATTCTTCCCTCTCGCCGGCCTATCCACTCTCTCTCTCATCTCCCCGTCCTATCATCTCTCTCCAATCTCCCCAGCCTATCCACTCTCTCTCTCATCTCCCCGTCCTATCCACTCTCTCCAATCTCCCCGGCCTATCCACTCTCTCCCCTCTCCCCGGCTCATCCACATTCTCCCATCTCCCTGGTCTATCCACTCTCTCTCCTCTCTCCGGCCCATCCACATTCTCCCCTCTCCCTGTTTCATTCACTCTCTCCCCTCTCCCCAGCCCAACCACATTCTCCAATCTCCCCTGCCTATCCATATTCTCCCATCTTCCCGGCCCATCCACACTCTCCCCTCTCCCCGGATCATCCAGTCTCTCCCCTCTCCCCGGCACATCCACATTCTCCCCTCTACCCAGCCCATCCACATTCTCCCATCTACCCGGCCCTTCCGCATTCTCCCCTCTCCCCGGCCCATCCACATTCTCCCCTCTCCCCGTTTCATTCACTCTCTCCCCTCTCCCTGGCACATCCACAATCTCCCCTCTCCCCAGCCCATCCACATGCTCCCATGTACCCTGACTATCCACATTCTCCCCTCTCCCTGGCTCATCCACATTCTCCCCTCTCCCCGGCCTATCCACTCTCTCCCCTCTCCCCAGCCTATCCACATTTTCCCCTCTACCCAGCCTATCCACTCTCTCTCCTCTCCTCTTCCTATCCACTCTCTCCCATCTCCCCGGCACATCCACATTCTCACTTCTCCCCGGACCATTCACATTCTCCCCTCTCTCTGGCTCATCCACTCTCTCCCCTCTCCCCGGCCCATAAACATTCTGCCCTCTCCCCAGCCCATCCACATTCTCCCCTCTCCCCGTCTCATCCACTCTCTCCCCTCTCCCCGGCCCATCCAAATTCTCCCCTCTCCCCTGCCTATCCACATTATCCCCTTTCCCCGGATCATCCACATTCTCCCCTCTCCCTGGCTCATCCACTCTCTCCCCTCTCCCCAGCCTATTCACTTTCTACCCTCTCCCCAGCCTATCCACTCTCTACCCTCTCCCCGGCGCATCCACGTTCTCCCCTCTCCCTGGCCCATCCACATTCTCCTCTCTCCCCGGCTCAGCCACTCTCTCCCCTCTCCCCAGCCCATCCACATTCTCCCCTGTCCCCGGCCCATCCACTCTCTCCACTCTCCCCAGCCTATCTACATTCTCCCCTCTCCCCGGCTCATCCATATTCTCCCCTCTCCCCGGCCCATCCACTCTCTCCCCTCTCCCTGGCCCATCCACATTCTCCCCTGTCCCCGGCTCCTCCACGTTCTCCCCTCTCCCCGGCTCATCCACTCTCTCCCCTTTCCCCGGCCTATCCACTTTCTCCCTTCTCCCCGGCCCATCCACTCTCTCCCCTCTCCCTGGCCTATCCACATTCTCCCCTCTCCCCGGCTCAGCCACTCTCTCCCCTCTCCCCGGCTCATCCACATTCTCCTCTCTCCCCGGCGTATCCGCTCTGTCTCCTCTCTCCGTCCTATCCACTCTCTCCACTCTTCCCGGCCTATCCACTCTCTCCGCTCTCCCCGGCTCATCCACATTCTCCACTCTCCCCGGCCCATCCACTCTCTCCCCTCTCCCCGGCTCATCCACTCTTTCTCCTCTCCCCGGCCTATCCACATACTCCCCTCTCCCCGGCCTATACACTCTCTACCCTCTCCCCGGCCTATCCACATATTCCCCTCTCCCCGGCCTATCCATTCTCTCCCCCCTCTTCCCGGCTCATCCACATTCTCCTCTCTCCCCGGCCTATCCGCTCTCTCTCCTCTCTCCGTCCTATCCACTCTCTCCGCTCTCCCCGGCCCGTCCATATTCTCCCCTCTCCCCGGCCCATCCACTCTCTCCCCTCTCCCCGGCTCATCCACTCTTTCCCCTCTCCCCGGCCTATCCACATACTCCCCTCTCCCCGGCCTATACACTCTCTACCCTCTCCCCGGCCTATCCACATATTCCCCTCTCCCCGGCCTATCCATTCTCTCCCCCCTCTTCCCGGCTCATCCACATTCTCCTCTCTCCCCGGCCTATCCGCTCTCTCTCCTCTCTCCGTCCTATCCACTCTCTCCGCTCTCCCCGGCCCGTCCATATTCTCCCCTCTCCCCGGCCCATCCACATTCTCCCCTCTCCCCGGCCCATCCACATTCTCCCCTCTCCCCGGCTCATCCACTTGCTCCCCTCTCACCGGCCTATCCACTCTCTCTCTCATCTCCCCGTCCTATCCACTCTCTCCAATCTCCCCGGCCTATCCACTCTCTCCCCTCTCACCGGCCTATCCACTCTCTCCCCTCTGCCCAGCCTATCCACATTCTCCCCTCTCCCCAGCCTATCCACTCTTTCCCCTCTCCGCGGCCCATCCACATACTCCCCTCTCCCCGGCCTAAATACACTCTACCCTCTCCCCGGCCTATCCACATTTTCCCCTCTCCCCGGCCTATCCATTCTCTCCCCCCTCTCCCCGGCTAATCCACATTCTCCCCTCTCCCCGGCCCATCCACTCTCCCCTCTTTCCGGACCATCCATATTCTCCCCTCTCCCAGGCCATTCCACATTCTCCCCTCTCCCCGGCCCATCCACATTCTTCCCTCTCCCCGGCTCATCCACTCTCTCCCCTTTCCCCGGCCCATCCGCGTTCTCCCATCTCCCCGGCTCATCCACATTCTCCCCTCTCCCCGGCCTATCCACTCTCTCCCCTCTCCTCGGCCTATCCACATTCTCCCCTCTCGCCGGCCTATCCACTCTCTCTCTCATCTCCCCGTCCTATCCACTCTCTCCCCTCTCCCCAGCCCATCCACATTCTCCAATCTCCCCTGCCTATCCATATTGTCCCCTCTCCCCGGCTCATCCACATTCTCCCATCTCCCCGGTCTATCCACTCTCTCTCCTCTCTCCGGCCCATCCACATTCTCCCCTCTCCCTATTTCATTCACTCTCTCCCCTCTCCCCAGCCCAACCACATTCTCCAATCTCCCCTGCCTATCCATATTCTCCCATCTCCCCGTCCCATCCACATTCTCCCCTCTCCCTGTTTCATTCACTCTCTCCCCTCTCCCCAGCCCAACCACATTCTCCAATCTCCCCTGCCTATCCATATTCTCCCATCTCCCCGGCTCATCCACATTCTCCCATCTCCCCGGTCTATCCACTCTCTCTCCTTTCTCCGGCCCATCCACATTCTCCCCTCTCCCTGTTTCATTCACTCTCTCCCCTCTCCCCAGCCCAACAACATTCTCCAATCTCCCCTGCCTATCCATATTCTCCCATCTCCCCGGCCCATCCACTCTTTCCCCTCTCCCCGGATCATCCAGTCTCTCCCCTCTCACCAGCACATCCACATTCTGCCCTCTCCCCAGCCCATCCACATTCTCCCCTCTCCCCGGCTCATCCACTCTCTCCCCTCTCCCCGGCCCATCCTCGTTCTCCCATCTCCCCGGCTCATCCACATTCTCTACTCTCCCCGGCCTATCCACTCTCTCCCCTCTGCCCAGCCTATCCACATTCTCCCCTCTCGCCGGCCTATCCACTCTCTCTCTCATCTCCCCATCCTATCCACTCTCTCCAATCTCCCCGGCCTATCGACTCTCTCCCCTCTCTCCGGCCCATCCACATTCTCCAATCTCCCCGGTCTATCCACTCTCTCTCCTCTCTCCGGCCCATCCACATTCTCCCCTCTCCCTGTTTCATTCACTCTCTCCCCTCTCCCCGGATCATCCAGTCTCTCCCCTCTCCCCGGCACATCCAGATTCTCCCCTCTCCCCAGCACATCCACATTCTCCCATCTACCCGGCCCTTCCGCATTCTCCCCTCTCCGCGGCCCATCCACATTCTCCCTTCTCCCCGTTTCATTCACTCTCTCCCCTCTCCCTGGCACATCCACATTCTCTCCTCTCCCTGGCTCATCCACATTCTCCCCTCTCCCCGGCCTATCCACTCTCTCCCCTCTCCCCAGCCTATCCACATTTTCCCCTCTACCCGGACTATCCGCTCTCTCTCCTCTCTCCGTCCTATCCACTCTCTCCGCTCTCCCCGGCCCATCCATATTCTCCCCTCTCCCCGGCCCATCCACATTCTCCCCTCTCCCCGGCCCATCCACATTCTCCCCTCTCCCCGGCTCGTCCACTTGCTCCCCTCTCACCGGCCTATCCACTCTCTCTCTCCTCTCCTCTTCCTATCCACTCTCTCCCATCTCCCCGGCACATCCACATTCTCACTTCTCCCCGGACCATTCACATTCTCCCCTCTCTCTGGCTCATCCACTCTCTCCCCTCTCCCCGGCCCATAAACATTCTGCCCTCTCCCCAGCCCATCCACATTCTCCCCTCTCCCCGTCTCATCCACTCTCTCCCCTCTCCCCGGCCCATCCAAATTCTCCCCTCTCCCCTGCCTATCCACATTATCCCCTTTCCCCGGATCATCCACATTCTCCCCTCTCCCTGGCTCATCCACTCTCTCCCCTCTCCCCAGCCTATTCACTTTCTACCCTCTCCCCAGCCTATCCACTCTCTACCCTCTCCCCGGCGCATCCACGTTCTCCCCTCTCCCTGGCCCATCCACATTCTCCTCTCTCCCCGGCTCAGCCACTCTCTCCCCTCTCCCCAGCCCATCCACATTCTCCCCTGTCCCCGGCCCATCCACTCTCTCCACTCTCCCCAGCCTATCTACATTCTCCCCTCTCCCCGGCTCATCCATATTCTCCCCTCTCCCCGGCCCATCCACTCTCTCCCCTCTCCCTGGCCCATCCACATTCTCCCCTGTCCCCGGCTCCTCCACGTTCTCCCCTCTCCCCGGCTCATCCACTCTCTCCCCTTTCCCCGGCCTATCCACTTTCTCCCTTCTCCCCGGCCCATCCACTCTCTCCCCTCTCCCTGGCCTATCCACATTCTCCCCTCTCCCCGGCTCAGCCACTCTCTCCCCTCTCCCCGGCTCATCCACATTCTCCTCTCTCCCCGGCGTATCCGCTCTGTCTCCTCTCTCCGTCCTATCCACTCTCTCCACTCTTCCCGGCCTATCCACTCTCTCCGCTCTCCCCGGCTCATCCACATTCTCCACTCTCCCCGGCCCATCCACTCTCTCCCCTCTCCCCGGCTCATCCACTCTTTCTCCTCTCCCCGGCCTATCCACATACTCCCCTCTCCCCGGCCTATACACTCTCTACCCTCTCCCCGGCCTATCCACATATTCCCCTCTCCCCGGCCTATCCATTCTCTCCCCCCTCTTCCCGGCTCATCCACATTCTCCTCTCTCCCCGGCCTATCCGCTCTCTCTCCTCTCTCCGTCCTATCCACTCTCTCCGCTCTCCCCGGCCCGTCCATATTCTCCCCTCTCCCCGGCCCATCCACTCTCTCCCCTCTCCCCGGCTCATCCACTCTTTCCCCTCTCCCCGGCCTATCCACATACTCCCCTCTCCCCGGCCTATACACTCTCTACCCTCTCCCCGGCCTATCCACATATTCCCCTCTCCCCGGCCTATCCATTCTCTCCCCCCTCTTCCCGGCTCATCCACATTCTCCTCTCTCCCCGGCCTATCCGCTCTCTCTCCTCTCTCCGTCCTATCCACTCTCTCCGCTCTCCCCGGCCCGTCCATATTCTCCCCTCTCCCCGGCCCATCCACATTCTCCCCTCTCCCCGGCCCATCCACATTCTCCCCTCTCCCCGGCTCATCCACTTGCTCCCCTCTCACCGGCCTATCCACTCTCTCTCTCATCTCCCCGTCCTATCCACTCTCTCCAATCTCCCCGGCCTATCCACTCTCTCCCCTCTCACCGGCCTATCCACTCTCTCCCCTCTGCCCAGCCTATCCACATTCTCCCCTCTCCCCAGCCTATCCACTCTTTCCCCTCTCCGCGGCCCATCCACATACTCCCCTCTCCCCGGCCTAAATACACTCTACCCTCTCCCCGGCCTATCCACATTTTCCCCTCTCCCCGGCCTATCCATTCTCTCCCCCCTCTCCCCGGCTAATCCACATTCTCCCCTCTCCCCGGCCCATCCACTCTCCCCTCTTTCCGGACCATCCATATTCTCCCCTCTCCCAGGCCATTCCACATTCTCCCCTCTCCCCGGCCCATCCACATTCTTCCCTCTCCCCGGCTCATCCACTCTCTCCCCTTTCCCCGGCCCATCCGCGTTCTCCCATCTCCCCGGCTCATCCACATTCTCCCCTCTCCCCGGCCTATCCACTCTCTCCCCTCTCCTCGGCCTATCCACATTCTCCCCTCTCGCCGGCCTATCCACTCTCTCTCTCATCTCCCCGTCCTATCCACTCTCTCCCCTCTCCCCAGCCCATCCACATTCTCCAATCTCCCCTGCCTATCCATATTGTCCCCTCTCCCCGGCTCATCCACATTCTCCCATCTCCCCGGTCTATCCACTCTCTCTCCTCTCTCCGGCCCATCCACATTCTCCCCTCTCCCTATTTCATTCACTCTCTCCCCTCTCCCCAGCCCAACCACATTCTCCAATCTCCCCTGCCTATCCATATTCTCCCATCTCCCCGTCCCATCCACATTCTCCCCTCTCCCTGTTTCATTCACTCTCTCCCCTCTCCCCAGCCCAACCACATTCTCCAATCTCCCCTGCCTATCCATATTCTCCCATCTCCCCGGCTCATCCACATTCTCCCATCTCCCCGGTCTATCCACTCTCTCTCCTTTCTCCGGCCCATCCACATTCTCCCCTCTCCCTGTTTCATTCACTCTCTCCCCTCTCCCCAGCCCAACAACATTCTCCAATCTCCCCTGCCTATCCATATTCTCCCATCTCCCCGGCCCATCCACTCTTTCCCCTCTCCCCGGATCATCCAGTCTCTCCCCTCTCACCAGCACATCCACATTCTGCCCTCTCCCCAGCCCATCCACATTCTCCCCTCTCCCCGGCTCATCCACTCTCTCCCCTCTCCCCGGCCCATCCTCGTTCTCCCATCTCCCCGGCTCATCCACATTCTCTACTCTCCCCGGCCTATCCACTCTCTCCCCTCTGCCCAGCCTATCCACATTCTCCCCTCTCGCCGGCCTATCCACTCTCTCTCTCATCTCCCCATCCTATCCACTCTCTCCAATCTCCCCGGCCTATCGACTCTCTCCCCTCTCTCCGGCCCATCCACATTCTCCAATCTCCCCGGTCTATCCACTCTCTCTCCTCTCTCCGGCCCATCCACATTCTCCCCTCTCCCTGTTTCATTCACTCTCTCCCCTCTCCCCGGATCATCCAGTCTCTCCCCTCTCCCCGGCACATCCAGATTCTCCCCTCTCCCCAGCACATCCACATTCTCCCATCTACCCGGCCCTTCCGCATTCTCCCCTCTCCGCGGCCCATCCACATTCTCCCTTCTCCCCGTTTCATTCACTCTCTCCCCTCTCCCTGGCACATCCACATTCTCTCCTCTCCCTGGCTCATCCACATTCTCCCCTCTCCCCGGCCTATCCACTCTCTCCCCTCTCCCCAGCCTATCCACATTTTCCCCTCTACCCGGACTATCCGCTCTCTCTCCTCTCTCCGTCCTATCCACTCTCTCCGCTCTCCCCGGCCCATCCATATTCTCCCCTCTCCCCGGCCCATCCACATTCTCCCCTCTCCCCGGCCCATCCACATTCTCCCCTCTCCCCGGCTCGTCCACTTGCTCCCCTCTCACCGGCCTATCCACTCTCTCTCTCATCTCCCCGTCCTATCCACTCTCTCCAATCTCCCCGGCCTATCCACTCTCTCCCCTCTCACCGGCCTATCCACTCTCTCCCCTCTGCCCAGCCTATCCACATTCTCCCCTCTCCCCAGCCTATCCACTCTTTCCCCTCTCCGCGGCCCATCCACATACTCCCCTCTCCCCGGCCTAAATACACTCTACCCTCTCCCCGGCCTATCCACATTTTCCCCTCTCCCCGGCCTATCCATTCTCTCCCCCCTCTCCCCGGCTAATCCACATTCTCCCCTCTCCCCGGCCCATCCACTCTCCCCTCTTTCCGGACCATCCATATTCTCCCCTCTCCCAGGCCATTCCACATTCTCCCCTCTCCCCGGCCCATCCACATTCTTCCCTCTCCCCGGCTCATCCACTCTCTCCCCTCTCCCCGGCCCATCCGCGTTCTCCCATCTCCCCGGCTCATCCACATTCTCCCCTCTCCCCGGCCTATCCACTCTCTCCCCTCTCCTCGGCCTATCCACATTCTCCCCTCTCGCCGGCCTATCCACTCTCTCTCTCATCTCCCCGTCCTATCCACTCTCTCCCCTCTCCCCGGCCCATCCACATTCTCCAATCTCCCCTGCCTATCCATATTGTCCCCTCTCCCCGGCTCATCCACATTCTCCCATCTCCCTGGTCTATCCACTCTCTCTCCTCTCTCCGGCCCATCCACATTCTCCCCTCTCCCTATTTCATTCACTCTCTCCCCTCTCCCCAGCCCAACCACATTCTCCAATCTCCCCTGCCTATCCATATTCTCCCATCTCCTCGTCCCATCCACATTCTCCCCTCTCCCTGTTTCATTCACTCTCTCCCCTCTCCCCAGCCCAACCACATTCTCCAATCTCCCCTGCCTATCCATATTCTCCTATCTCCCCGGCTCATCCACATTCTCCCATCTCCCTGGTCTATCCACTCTCTCTCCTTTCTCCGGCCCATCCACATTCTCCCCTCTCCCTGTTTCATTCACTCTCTCCCCTCTCCCCAGCCCAACAACATTCTCCAATCTCCCTGGCTCATCCACATTCTCTACTCTCCCCGGCCTATCCACTCTCTCCCCTCTCCCCAGCCTATCCACATTTTCCCCTCTACCCGGACTATCCACTCTCTCTCCTCTCCTCTTCCTATCCACTCTCTCCCATCTCCCCGGCACATCCACATTCTCCCTTCTCCCCGGACCATCCACATTCTCCCCTCTCCCTGGCTCATCCACTCTCTCCCCTCTCCCCGGCCCATAAACATTCTGCCCTCTCCCCAGCCCATCCACATTCTCCCCTCTCCCCGTCTCATCCACTCTCTCCCCTCTCCCCTGCCTATCCACATTCTCCCCTCTCTCCGGATCATCCACATTCTCCCATCTCCCCAGCCTATTCACTTTCTACCCTCTCCCCAGCCTATCCACTCTCTCCCCTCTCCCCGGCTCATCCACTCTCTCCCCTTTCCCCGGCCTATCCACTTTCTCCCTTCTCCCCGGCCCATCCATAATCTCCCATCTCCCCAGCCCATCCACTCTCTCCCCTCTCCCTGGCCCATCCACATTCTCCCCTCTCCCCGGCTCATCCACATACTCCTCTCTCCCCGGCGTATCCGCACTCTCTCCTCTCTCCGTCCTATCCACTCTCTCCCCTCTTCCTGGCCTATCAACTCTCTCCGCTCTCCCCGGCTCATCCACATTCTCCACTCTCCCCAGCCCATCCACATTCCCCCCTGTCCCCAGCCTATCCACATTCACCCCTCTCCCCGGCCCATCCACATGCTCCCCTCTCCCCGGCCAATCCACTCTCTCCCCTCTCCCTGGCCCATCCACATTCACCCCTCTCCGCGGCCCATCCACATACTCCCCTCTCCCCGGCCAATCCATTCTCTCCCCCCTCTTCCCGGCTCATCCACATTCTCCTCTCTCCCCGGCCTATCCGCTCTCTCTCCTCTCTCCGTCCTATCCACTCTCTCCGCTCTCCCCGGCCCGTCCATATTCTCCCCTCTCCCCGGCCCATCCACATTCTCCCCTCTCCCCGGCCCATCCACATTCTCCCCTCTCCCCGGCTCATCCACTTGCTCCCCTCTCACCGGCCTATCCACTCTCTCTCTCATCTCCCCGTCCTATCCACTCTCTCCAATCTCCCCGGCCTATCCACTCTCTCCCCTCTCACCGGCCTATCCACTCTCTCCCCTCTGCCCAGCCTATCCACATTCTCCCCTCTCCCCAGCCTATCCACTCTTTCCCCTCTCCGCGGCCCATCCACATACTCCCCTCTCCCCGGCCTAAATACACTCTACCCTCTCCCCGGCCTATCCACATTTTCCCCTCTCCCCGGCCTATCCATTCTCTCCCCCCTCTCCCCGGCTAATCCACATTCTCCCCTCTCCCCGGCCCATCCACTCTCCCCTCTTTCCGGACCATCCATATTCTCCCCTCTCCCAGGCCATTCCACATTCTCCCCTCTCCCCGGCCCATCCACATTCTTCCCTCTCCCCGGCTCATCCACTCTCTCCCCTCTCCCCGGCCCATCCGCGTTCTCCCATCTCCCCGGCTCATCCACATTCTCCCCTCTCCCCGGCCTATCCACTCTCTCCCCTCTCCTCGGCCTATCCACATTCTCCCCTCTCGCCGGCCTATCCACTCTCTCTCTCATCTCCCCGTCCTATCCACTCTCTCCCCTCTCCCCAGCCCATCCACATTCTCCAATCTCCCCTGCCTATCCATATTGTCCCCTCTCCCCGGCTCATCCACATTCTCCCATCTCCCCGGTCTATCCACTCTCTCTCCTCTCTCCGGCCCATCCACATTCTCCCCTCTCCCTATTTCATTCACTCTCTCCCCTCTCCCCAGCCCAACCACATTCTCCAATCTCCCCTGCCTATCCATATTCTCCCATCTCCCCGTCCCATCCACATTCTCCCCTCTCCCTGTTTCATTCACTCTCTCCCCTCTCCCCAGCCCAACCACATTCTCCAATCTCCCCTGCCTATCCATATTCTCCCATCTCCCCGGCTCATCCACATTCTCCCATCTCCCCGGTCTATCCACTCTCTCTCCTTTCTCCGGCCCATCCACATTCTCCCCTCTCCCTGTTTCATTCACTCTCTCCCCTCTCCCCAGCCCAACAACATTCTCCAATCTCCCCTGCCTATCCATATTCTCCCATCTCCCCGGCCCATCCACTCTTTCCCCTCTCCCCGGATCATCCAGTCTCTCCCCTCTCACCAGCACATCCACATTCTGCCCTCTCCCCAGCCCATCCACATTCTCCCCTCTCCCCGGCTCATCCACTCTCTCCCCTCTCCCCGGCCCATCCTCGTTCTCCCATCTCCCCGGCTCATCCACATTCTCTACTCTCCCCGGCCTATCCACTCTCTCCCCTCTGCCCAGCCTATCCACATTCTCCCCTCTCGCCGGCCTATCCACTCTCTCTCTCATCTCCCCATCCTATCCACTCTCTCCAATCTCCCCGGCCTATCGACTCTCTCCCCTCTCTCCGGCCCATCCACATTCTCCAATCTCCCCGGTCTATCCACTCTCTCTCCTCTCTCCGGCCCATCCACATTCTCCCCTCTCCCTGTTTCATTCACTCTCTCCCCTCTCCCCGAATCATCCAGTCTCTCCCTTCTCCCCGGCACATCCAGATTCTCCCCTCTCCCCAGCACATCCACATTCTCCCATCTACCCGGCCCTTCCGCATTCTCCCCTCTCCGCGGCCCATCCACATTCTCCCTTCTCCCCGTTTCATTCACTCTCTCCCCTCTCCCTGGCACATCCACATTCTCTCCTCTCCCTGGCTCATCCACATTCTCCCCTCTCCCCGGCCTATCCACTCTCTCCCCTCTCCCCAGCCTATCCACATTTTCCCCTCTACCCGGACTATCCGCTCTCTCTCCTCTCTCCGTCCTATCCACTCTCTCCGCTCTCCCCGGCCCATCCATATTCTCCCCTCTCCCCGGCCCATCCACATTCTCCCCTCTCCCCGGCCCATCCACATTCTCCCCTCTCCCCGGCTCGTCCACTTGCTCCCCTCTCACCGGCCTATCCACTCTCTCTCTCATCTCCCCGTCCTATCCACTCTCTCCAATCTCCCCGGCCTATCCACTCTCTCCCCTCTCACCGGCCTATCCACTCTCTCCCCTCTGCCCACCCTATCCACATTCTCCCCTCTCCCCAGCCTATCCACTCTTTCCCCTCTCCGCGGCCCATCCACATACTCCCCTCTCCCCGGCCTAAATACACTCTACCCTCTCCCCGGCCTATCCACATTTTCCCCTCTCCCCGGCCTATCCATTCTCTCCCCCCTCTCCCCGGCTAATCCACATTCTCCCCTCTCCCCGGCCCATCCACTCTCCCCTCTTTCCGGACCATCCA
>NW_027276926.1:0-33677 GCF_030028105.1 Mobula birostris | reverse complement strand
GGGAAGACATGAGAGGTATGCAAAAACAAGGCGAAAAAGTGGAACCTATGGGATGTGCGCAAAACCACGGCGATACAGGGGAATGTATCAGAGGTGCGAGAAAACACAGCGATATAGGGGACGCTATGGGACATGCGCAAAAAAACAGTGATATAGGGGGAAGGCATGAGAGGTGTGCGAGAACACGGCGATATAGGGGAAATTATGAGAGGTGTGCGAAAACACGGCGATACGGGAGAGTGTATCAGATGTGCGAGAAAACACAGCGATATAGGGGAAGTATGGAGGGCAGCGAAAACACAGAGATCTAGGTGAAGACATGAGAGGTGCGCGAAAACACGGCGATTTTGGGGAAGCTATGAGAGGTGAGCAAAAACACGGCGATACAGGGGAAGCTATGAGAGGTGAGCAATAACACAGCGATAAAGGTGAATCTATGGGATGTGCGCGAAAAGACAGCGATATAGGGGAAGCTATGAGAGGTGCGCAAGGCACAGCGATATAGGGGATGCTATGGGAGGTGCGTGAATACACAGTGATATAGGGGACGTGATGAGATGTGCATGAAAACGCAGAGATATTAGGGAAGATATCAGAGGTGCACAAAAACACAGCGATATAGGAGAAGTTATGAGAGGTGTGCAAAAACACAGCGATATAGGGGAAGTTAAGAGAGGTGCGTGAAAACACAGCAATATAGGGGAAGGTATGAGAGGTGCACGAAAACGCAGCGATATAAGGGAAGGTATAGGAGGTGCGCGAAAACAGGGCGATATAGGGGAAGGTATGAGAGGTGCACGAAGGCACAGCGATATAGAGGATGCTATGGGAGTGCGCGAAAACACAGCGATATAGGAGACGGTATGAGATGTGCATAAAAACATGGCAATATAGGGGGAGGTATGAGAGGTGCGCATATATACAGCGATATAGGGGAAAGTATGAGAGGTGCGCGAAAACTTGGCGTTACAGGGGAAAGCATCAGAGGTGCCAGAAAACACAGCGATGTAGTGGAAGACATGAGAGGTGCATGAAAACAGGGCAATATAGTGGAAGGTATGGGATGTGCGCGAAAACAGGGCCATATAGGGGAAGGTATGAGAGGTGCGTGAGAACACGGCGATATAGGGGAAATAATGAGAGGTGTGCGAAAACACAGCGATATGGGAGAATGTATCAATTGTGCGAGAAAACACAGCGATATAGGGGAAGAATTGAGAGGAGCAATAACATAGCGATCTAGGTGAAGACATGAGAGGTGAGCAAAAACACGGCGATACAGGGGAAGCTATGAGAGGTGAGCAATAACACAGCGATAAAGCTGAATCTATGGGATGTGCGCAAAAAGACAGCGATATAGGGGAAGTATGGAGGGGAGCGAAAACACAGAGATCTAGGTGAAGACATGAGAGGTGCGCGAAAACACGGCGATTTTGGGGAAGCTATGAGAGGTGAGCAAAAACACGGCGATACAGGGGAAGCTATGAGAGGTGAGCAATAACACAGCGATAAAGGTGAATCTATGGGATGTGCGCGAAAAGACAGCGATATAGGGGAAGCTATGAGAGGTGCGCAAGGCACAGCGATATAGGGGATGCTATGGGAGGTGCGTGAATACACAGTGATATAGGGGACGTGATGAGATGTGCATGAAAACGCAGAGATATTAGGGAAGATATCAGAGGTGCACAAAAACACAGCGATATAGGAGAAGTTATGAGAGGTGTGCAAAAACACAGCGATATAGGGGAAGATATGAAAGGTGCACAAAAACACAGAGATATATTCGGGAAGGAATGGGAGGTGCCCAAATACACAGATATATAGGGGACGTTATGAAATGTGCATGAAAACACAGCCATATAGGGGAAGGTATGAGAGGTGCACGAAAACGCAGCGATATAAGGGAAGGTATAGGAGGTGCGCGAAAAGAGGGCGATATAGGGGAAGGTATGAGAGGTGCACGAAGGCACAGCGATATAGGGGATGCTATGGGAGTGCGCGAAAACACAGCGATATAGGAGACGGTATGAGATGTGCATAAAAACATGGCAATATAGGGGGAGGTAAGAGAGGTGCGCATATATACGGCGATATAGGGGAAGTATGAGAGGTGCGTGAAAACTTGGCGTTACAGGGGAAAGCATCAGAGGTGCCAGAAAACACAGCGATGTAGTGGAAGACATGAGAGGTGCACGAAAAAAGGGTAATATAGTGGAAAGTATGGGATGTGCGCGAAAACAGGGCCATATAGGGGAAGGTATGAGAGGTGCGCGAGAACACGGCGATATAGGGGAAATAATGAGAGGTGTGCGAAAACACAGTGATACGGGAGAATGTATCAATTGTGCGAGAAAACACAGCGATATAGGGGAAGTATTGAGAGGAGCGAAAACATAGCGATCTAGGTGAAGACATGAGAGGTGAGCAAAAACACGGCGATACAGGGGAAGCTATGAGAGGTGAGCAATAATACAGCGATAAAACTGAATCTATGGGACGTGCGCGAAAAGACAGCGATATAAGGAAAACTATGAGAGGTGTGCAAGGCACAGGGATATAGGGGATGCTCTGGGAGGTGCGCGAATATACAGCGATATAGGGGACGTGATGAGATGTGCATGAAAACTCAGCGATATTAGGGGAGGTATGAGAGGTGCACAAAAACTCAGTGATATAGGAGAAGTTATGAGAGGTGTGTGAAAACACAGCGATATAGGGGAAGGAATCGGAGGTGCGCGAAAACTGTGTGATATAGTGGAAGGTATGAGAGGTTCGTGAAGGCTCAGCGATATAGGGGATGCTATGGGAGGTGCGCGAATACACAGCGATATAGGGGACGTTATGAAATGTGCGTAAAAACACGGCAATATAGTGGAGGTTATGAGAGGTACGCAAAAATACAGCAATACAGGAGAAGTTATGAGAGGTGCGTGAAAACACAGCGATATAAGGGGAGGTATGAGAGGTGTGCGAAAACAGGGCGATATAGGGGAAGGTATGAGAGGTGTGCGAGAACACAGCAATATAGGGAAATGTATGAGAGGTGTGCGAAGTCACAGCAATATAGGGGATGGTATGGGAGGTGCACGAAAACACAGTGATATAGTGGAAGACATGAGAGGTGCGTGAAAACACAGTAATATAGCGGACACTATTAGACGTGCGCGTAAACACAGTGATATAGAGGAAGATATGAAAGGTGTGCGAGAACACGGCGATATAGGTGAAATTATGAGAGTTGAGCGAAAACACGTTGATACAGGGAACATTATTAGAAGTGGAAGAACACAGAGCGATATAGGGGAAGTAATGAGAGGAGCGGAAACACAGCGATATGGGTGAAGACATGAGAGGTGCGCGAAAACACGGCGATATAGGGGAAGCTATGAGAGGTAAGCAATAACACAGCGATAAATTTGAAGTTATGGGATGTGCGCGAAAACAGGGCGATATAGGGGAAGGTATGAGAGGTGCGCAAAAACACAGCGATGTATGCGAAGCCACGGGAAGTGCACAGGAAACAGGGCGATATAGGGGAAGGTATGAGCGGTACGCGACGGCACAGCGATATAAGGAATGCTATGGGAGGTGCGTGAATACTCAGAGATATAGGAAACAATATGAGATGTGAATGAAAACACGGCGATATTGGGGAAGCCATGAGAGGTGTGCGAAAATACAGCGATATAGGGGACGGTATGGGAGGTGTGCGAAAACAGGTCGACATAGGTGAAGGTATGAGAGGTGCGCGAAGGCACAGCGATATAGGGGATGCTATGGCAGGTGCGCGAATACACAGCGATATATGGGACGTTAAGAGATGTGCATTAAAACACAGCGATATTGGGGAAGCCATGAGAGGTGTGCAAAAATACGGCGATATAGGAGAAATTATGAGAGGTGCGTGAAAACACAGCGATATAGAGGGAGGTATGAGAGGTGCCTGAAAACACAGCGATACAGTGGAAGGTATGGAAGGTGCGCGAAAACAGGTCAAAGTAGGGGAAGGTATGAGAGGTGCGCGAAGGCACAGCAATACAAGGGATGCTATGGAGTGTGCGCGAATGCACAGCGATATAGGGGGCGTTATGAGATGTGCATGAAAACACGGCAGTATAGGAGAAAGTATAAGAACTGCGCAAAAATACAGCGAATTAGGAGAAGTTATGAGAGGTGCGTGAAAACACAGCGATATAAGGGAAGGAATGAGAGGTGCACGAAAACACAGCGATATTGGGGAAGGTATGGGAGGTGCGTGAAAACAGGGCGATATAGGGGAAGTTATGAGATATGTGTGAAGGACAGCGATATAGGGGATGCTATGAGAGGTGCGCGAAAACACCGTGATATAGGGGAAGCCATGAGAGGTGCGCAAAAACAGGGCAATATAGTGGAACCTATGGGATGTGCGCGTAACCACGGCGATACGGGGAATGTATCAGAGGTGCGAGAAGACACAGCGATATAGGGGACGCTATGGGACATGCGCAAAGAAACAGTGATACAGGGGAAGGTATGAGAGGTGTGCGAGAACACGGCGATATAGGGGAAATTGTAAGAGGTGCGCGAAAACATGGCAATACAGGAGAATGTATCAGAGGTGCGAGAAAACAAAGCGATATAGGGGAAGTAATGATAGGAGCGAAAACATAGCGATATAGGTGAAGACATGCGAGATGCGCGAAAACACGGCGATATAGGGTAAGCTATGAGAGGTGAGCAATAACACAGCAATCAAGGTGAAGCAATGGGATGTGCGCGAAAGCAGCGATGTAGGCGAAGCTATGGGAGGTGCGCCAAAACACAGCGATATAGGGGACGGTATGAGAGGTGTGCAAAAACACAGCGATATAGGAGAAGTTAAGAGAGGTGCGTGAAAACACAGCAATATAGGGGAAGGTATGAGAGGAGCACGAAAACACAGCGATATCGGGGAAAGTATGGGAGGTGCGCGAAAACAGGGCGATATACGGGAATGCATGAGAGGTGCGCGAAGGCACAGTGATATACGGGATAGCATGGGGGGTGCGCAAATACACAGCGATTATGTGGACGTTATGAGATGTGCATGAAAACACATTAATATAGGGGAAGGTATGAGAGGTGCACGAAAACGCAGCGATATAAGGGAAGGTATAGGAGGTGCGCGAAAACAGGGCGATATAGGGGAAGGTATGAGAGGTGCACGAAGGCACAGCGATATAGGGGATGCTATGGGAGTGCGCGAAAACACAGCGATATAGGAGACGGTATGAGATGTGCATAAAAAAATGGCAATATAGGGGGAGGTATGAGAGGTGCGCATATATACAGCGATATAGGGGAAAGTATGAGAGGTGCGCGAAAACTTGGCGTTACAGGGGAAAGCATCAGAGGTGCCAGAAAACACAGCGATGTAGTGGAAGACATGAGAGGTGCATGAAAACAGGGCAATATAGTGGAAGGTATGGGATGTGCGCGAAAACAGGGCCATATAGGGGAAGGTATGAGAGGTGCGTGAGAACACGGCGATATAGGGGAAATAATGAGAGGTGTGCGAAAACACAGCGATATGGGAGAATGTATCAATTGTGCGAGAAAACACAGCGATATAGGGGAAGAATTGAGAGGAGCGATAACATAGCGATCTAGGTGAAGACATGAGAGGTGAGCAAAAACACGGCGATACAGGGGAAGCTATGAGAGGTGAGCAATAACACAGCGATAAAGCTGAATCAATGGGATGTGCGCGAAAAGACAGCGATATAGGGGAAGCTATGAGAGGTGCGCAAGGCACAGCGATATAGGGGATGCTATGGGAGGTGCGTGAATACACAGCGATATAGGGGACGCGATGAGATGTGCATGAAAACGCAGTGATATTAGGGAAGGTATGAGAGGTGCACAAAAACACAGCGATGTAGGAGAAGTTATGAGAGGTGTGTGAAAACACAGCGATATAGGGGAAGGTATGAGAGGTGCACGAAAACAGCCATATAGGTGAAGGAATGGGAGGTGCGCAAAAACAGGGCGATATAGGTGAAGGTATGAGAGGTGCATGAAGGCACAGCGATATAGGGGATGCTATGGGAGGTGCGCGAATACACAGCGATATAGGGGACGTGATGAGATGTGCATGAAAACGCAACGGTATTAGGGAAGGTATGAGAGGTGCACACAAACACAGCTAGATAGGAGTAGGTATGAGAGGTGTGCGAAAACACAGCGATATAGGGGAAGGTATGGGAGGTGCGCGAAAACACAGTGATATAGGGGAAGTCATGAGAGGTGCGCGAAAACAAGGCAATATAGTGGAAGCTATGAGAGGTGAGCTAAAACCCGGCGATACAGGGGAAGCTATGAGAGGTGAGCTAAAACCCGGCGATACAGGGGAAGCTATGAGAGGTGAGCAATAACACAGCGATAAAGGTGAATCTCTGGGATGTGTGCGAAAGGACAGCGATATAGGGGACGGTATGAGATGTGCATGAATACACGGCGATAGTCGGGAAACCATGAGAGGTGTGTGAAAACACAGCGATATAGCGGAAGTTCTGAGAGGTGCGCAAAAACAGGACGATACAGGGGAAGTTATGAGAGGTTCGTGAAAACCCAGCAATATAGGGGACGTTATGAGATGTGCATGAAAACACGGCGATATAGAAGAAGGTATGAGAGGTGCACGAAGGCACAGCGATATAGGGGATGTTATGGGAGGTGCGCAAAAACACAGTGATATAGGGGACGGTATGAGATGTGTATGAAAACACGGCGATATAAGGGAAGCTATGAGAAGTGCGCGAAAACACGGTGATATAGGGGAAATTATGAGAGGTGCGCGAAAACCTTGGCGTTACAGGGGAATGCATCAGAGGTTTGAGAAAACAAAGCGATGTAGGGGAAGACATGAGAGGTGCGCAAAAACAGTGCTATATAGTGGAAGCTATGGGATGTGCGCTAAAACAGGGCGATGTAGGGGAAGGTATGAGAGGTGCATGAAAGCACAGCAATATAGAGGACGCTATGGGACGTGCGCGAAAACACAGTGATATAGGGGAAGGTATGAGAGATGTGCGAGAACACAGCAAGATAGGGGAAAGTATGAGAGGTGCGCGAAAACTTGGCGCTACAGGGGAATGTATCAGAGGTGCCAGAAACCACAGTGATGTAGTAGAATACATGAGAGGTGCAGGAAAACAGGGCAATATAGTGGAAGCTATGCGATGTGCACGAAAACAGGGCGATATAGGGTAAGGTATGAGAGGTGTGCGAGAACACGGCGATATAGGGGAAATTATGAGAGGTGTGCGAAAACACGGCGATACAGGGGAAGCTATGAGAGGTGAGCAATAACAAAGCGATAAAGGTGAATCTATGAGATGTGAGCGAAAAGACAGTGATATAGGGGAAGCTATCAGAGGTGCGCAAGGCACAGTGATATAGGGGATGCTATGGGAGGTGCGTGAATACACAGCTATATAGGGGACGTGATGATATGTGCATGAAAATGCAGCGATATAGGGGAAGGTATGAAAGGTGCACGAAAACACAGAGATGTATACGGGAAGGAATGGGAGGTGCACGAATACACAGCGATATAGGGGACGTTATGAGATGTGCATGAAAACACAGCCATATAGGGGAAGCAATGAGAGGTGCACGAAAACGCAGTGATATAAGGGAAGGTATAGGAGGTGCGCGAAAACAGGGCAATATAGGGGAAGGTATGAGATGTGCAAAAAAATACATCGATATAGGGGAAGGTATGAGAGCTGCGTGAAAACATAGTGATATAGGTGAAGGTATGAGAGGAGCGCGAAAACAGGGCGATATAGGGGAAGTTATGAGAGGTGCGTGAAAACCCAGCGACATTGGGGACGTTATGAGATGTGCATGAAAACACGGTGATATTGGGGAAGGTATGAGCGGTGTGCAAAAACACAGCATATACGGTAATGCATGAGAGGTGCGCGAAGGCACAGTGATATAGGGGATGGTATGGGAGGTGCGCAAATACACAGCGATATAGGGGACGTTATGAGATGTGCATGAAAACACGGCAATATAGAGGAAGTTATACGAGCTGCGCAAAAATACAGTGATATACGGGAAGTTATGAGAGGTGCGTGAATACACAGCGATTTAAGGGAAGGTATGAGAGGTGCACGAAAACACTGCGATATTGGGGAAGGTATGGGAGGTGCGCGAAAACAGGGCAATATAGGGGAAGTTATGAGAGGTGCGCGAAGGCACAGCGATATAGGGGATGCTATGAGAGGTGCGCGAAAACACCGTAATATAGGGGAAGACATGAGAGGTATGCAAAAACAAGGCGAAAAAGTGGAACCTATGGGATGTGCGCAAAACCACGGCGATACAGGGGAATGTATCAGAGGTGCGAGAAAACACAGCGATATAGGGGACGCTATGGGGCATGCGCAAAAAAACAGTGATATGGGGAAGGCATGAGCGGTGTGCGAGAACACGGCGATACGGGAGAGTGTATCAGATGTGCGAGAAAACACAGCGATATAGGGGAAGTATTGAGGGGAGCGAAAACATAGAGATCTAGGTGAAGACATGAGAGGTGCGCGAAAACACGGCGATATAGGGGAAGCTATGAGAGGTGAGCAAAAACACGGCGATACAGGGGAAGCTATGAGAGGTGAGCAATAACACAGCGATAAAGGTGAATCTATGGGATGTGCGCGAAAAGACAGCAATATAGGGGAAGCTATGAGAGGTGCGCAAGGCACAGCGATATAGGGGATGCTATGGGAGGTGCGTGAATACACAGTGATATAGGGGACGTGCTGAGATGTGCATGAAAACGCAGAGATATTAGGGAAGATATCAGAGGTGCACAAAAACACAGCGATATAGGAGAAGTTATGAGAGGTGTGCAAAAACACAGCGATATAGGGGAAGATATGAAAGGTGCACAAAAACACAGAGATATATTCGGGAAGGAATGGGAGGTGCCCAAATACACAGATATATAGGGGACGTTATGAAATGTGCATGAAAACACAGCCATATAGGGGAAAGTATGAGAGGTGCACGAAAACGCAGCGATATAAGGGAAGGTATAGGAGGTGCGCGAAAAGAGGGCGATATAGGGGAAGGTATGAGAGGTGCACGAAGGCACAGCGATATAGGGGATGCTATGGGAGTGCGCGAAAACACAGCGATATAATAGACGGTATGAGATGTGCATAAAAACATGGCAATATAGGGGGAGGTATGAGAGGTGCGCATATATACGGCGATATAGGGGAAGTATGAGAGGTGCGTGAAAACTTGGCGTTACAGGGGAAAGCATCAGAGGTGCCAGAAAACACAGCGATGTAGTGGAAGACATGAGAGGTGCACGAGAAAAGGGTAATATAGTGGAAAGTATGGGATGTGCGCGAAAACAGGGCCATATAGGGGAAGGTATGAGAGGTGCTCGAGAACACGGCGATATAGGGGAAATAATGAGAGGTGTGCAAAAACACAGTGATACGGGAGAATGTAACAATTGTGCGAGAAAACACAGCGATATAGGGGAAGTATTGAGAGGAGCGAAAACATAGCGATCTAGGTGAAGACATGAGAGGTGAGCAAAAACACGGCGATACAGGGGAAGCTATGAGAGGTGAGCAATAATACAGCGATAAAACTGAATCTATGGGACGTGCGCGAAAAGACAGTGATATAAGGAAATCTATGAGAGGTGTGCAAGGCACAGGGATATAGGGGATGCTATGGGAGGTGCGCGAAAACACCGTGATATAGGGGAAGCCATGAGAGGTGCGCAAAAACAGGGCAGTATAGTGGAACCTATGGGATGTGCGCGTAACCACGGCGATATTAGGGGAGGTATGAGAGGTGCACAAAAACTCAGTGATATAGGAGAAGTTATGAGAGGTGTGTGAAAACACAGCGATATAGGGGAAGGAATCGAAGGTGCGCGAAAACTGTGCGATATAGCGGAAGGTAAGAGAGGTTCGTGAAGGCACAGCGATATAGGGGATGCTATGGGAGGTGCGTGAATACACAGCGATATAGGGGACGTTATGAAATGTGCGTTAAAGCACGGCAATATAGGGGAAGTTATGAGAGGTACGCAAAAATACAGCAATACAGGAGAAGTTATGAGAGGTGCGTGAAAACACAGCGATATAAGGGGAGGTATGAGAGGTGTGCGAAAACAGGGCGATATAGGGGAAGGTATGAGAGGTGTGCGAGAACACAGCAATATAGGGAAAGGTATGAGAGGTGTGCGAAGTCACAGCAATATAGGGGATGGTATGGGAGGTGCACGAAAACACAGTGATATAGGGGAAGACATGAGAGGTGCGTGAAAACACAGCAATATAGCGAACGCTATTAGACGTGCGCGAAAACACAGTGATATAGGGGAAGATATGAGAGGTGTGCGAGAACACGGCGATATTGGTGAAATTATGAGAGTTGAGCGAAAACACGTTGATACAGGGAACAGTATTAGAAGTGGAAGAACACAGAGCGATATAGGGGAAGTAATGAGAGGAGCGGAAACACAGCGATATGGGTGAAGACATGAGAGGTGCGCAAAAACAGGGCGATATAGGGGAAGGTATGAGAGGTGCACGAAGGCACAGCGATATAGGGGACGCAATGGGACGTGCGCGAAAACACAGTGATATGGAGGAAGTTATGAGAGGTGTGCGAGAACACGGCGATTTTGGGGAAATTATGAGAGGTGTGCGAAAACACGGCGATACGGGAGAATGTATCAGATGTGCGAGAAAACACAGCGATATAGGGGAAGCTATGAGAGGTGAGCAAAAACACGGCGAAACAGGGGAAGCTATGAGAGGTGAGCAATAACACAGCGATAAAGGTGAATCTATGGGATATGCGTGAAAAGACAGCGATATAGGGGAAGCTATGAGAGGTGCGCAAGGCACAGCGATATAGGGGATGCTATGGGAGGTGCGTGAGTACACAGCGATATAGGGGATGTGATGAGATGTGCATGAAAACGCAATGATATTAGGGAAGGTATGAGAGGAGCACAAAAACACAGCGATATAGTAGAAGTTATGAGAGGTGTGCGAAAACACAACGATATAGGGGAAGGTATGAAAGGTGCACGAAAACGCAGTGATATAAGGGAAGGTATAGGAGGTGCGCGAAAACAGGGCGATATAGGGGAACGTATGAGAGGAGCACGAAGGCACAGTGATATAGGGGATGCTATGGAAGGTGCGCAAAAACACGGCAATATAGGAGACGGTATGAGATGTGCATAAAAACATGGCGATATAGGGGCAGGTATGAGAGGTGCGCGAAAACTTGGCGTTACAGGGGAATGCATCAGAGGTGCCAGAAAACACAGCGATGTAGTGGAAGACATGAGAGGTGTGCGAAAACAGGGCAATATAGTGGAAGGTATAGGATGTGCACGAAAACAGGGCGATATAGGGGAAGCTATGAGAAGTGCGCGAAAACACAGCGATATAGGGGACGCAATGGGACATGCGCGAAAACACAGTGATATAGGGGAAGTTATGAGAGGTGTGCGAGAACACGGCGATATAGGGTAAATTATGAGAGGTGTGCGAAAACACGGTGATACGGGAGAATGTATCAGACGTGCGAGAAAACACAGCAATATAGGGGAAGTATTGAGAGGATCGAAAACATAACGATCTAGGTGAAGACATGAGAGGTGCGCGAAAACATGGCGATATAGGGGAAGCTATGAGAGGTGAGCAAAAACACGGCGATACAGGGGAAGCTATGAGAGGTGAGCAATAACACCGCGATAAAGGTGAATCTATGGGATGTGTGCGAAAAGACAGCGATATAGGGGAAGGTATGAGAAGTGCATGAAGGCACAGCGATAAAGGGGATGCTATGGGAGGTGCGCAAAAACACAGCGATATTGGGGAAAGTATGAGAGGTGCGCGAAAACTTGGCGTTACAGGGGAATGCATCAGAGGTGCCAGAGAACATAGCGATGTAGTGGAAGACATGAGAGGTGCGCGAAAACAGGGCAATATAGTGGAAGGTATGGGATGTGCACGAAAACAGGGCGATATACGGGAAGGTATGAGAGGTGCGCGAAGGCACAGCGATATAGGGGAGGGTATGGGAGGTGCTCGAAAACACGTTGATACAGGGAACTGTATCAGAAGTGCGAGAACACGGAGCGATATAGGGGAAGTAATGAGAGGAGCGGAAACACAGCATGTAGGTGAAGAAATGAGAGGTGCGCGAAAACACGGCAATATAGGGGAAGGTATGAGAGGTGCGCAAAAACACAGCGATGTAGGCGAAACCATGGGAGGTGCACGGGAAACAGGGCGATATAGGGGAAGGTATGAGCGATGCGCGAAGGCACAGCGATATAGGGGATGCAATGGGAGGTGCATGATTACACAGAGATATAGGAGGCGTTATGAGATGTGCATGAAAACACGGCGATATTGGGGAAGCCATGAGAGGTGTGCGAAAATACAGCGATATAGGTGACGGTATGGGAGGTGTACGAAAACAGGGCGACATAGGGGAAGGTATGAGAGATGCGCGAAGGCACAGTGATATAGGGGATGCTATGGCAGTTGCGCGAATACACAGCGATATATGGGACGTTAAGAGATGTGCATGAAAACGCGGCGATATTGGAGAAGCCATGAGAGGAGCGCAAAAATACGGCGATATAGGAGAAATTATGAGAGGTGCGTGAAAACACAGCAATATAGGGGAAGGTATGGAAGGAGCGCGAAAACAGGGCGATATTGGGGAAGGTATGAGAGGGGCGCGAAAGCACAGCAATATAAGGGATGCTATGGGAGGTGCGCGAATACACAGCGATATAGGGGATGTTATGAGATGTGCATGAAAACATGGCAATATAGGGGAAGGTATAAGAACTGCGCAAAAATACAGTGAATTAGGAGAAGTTATGAGAGGTGCGTGAAAACACAGCGATATAAGGGAAGGTATGAGAGGTGCACGAAAACACAGCGATATTGGGGAAGGTATGGGAGGTGCGTGAAAACAGTGCGATATAGGGGAAGTTATGAGATGTGCGCGAAGGACAGCGATATAGGGGATGCTATGAGAGGTGCGCGAAAACACCCCGTGATATAGGGGAAGACATGAGAGGTGCGCAAAAACAGGGCAATATAGTGGAACCTATGGGATGTGCGCGAAACCACGGCGATACAGGGGAATGTATCAGAGGTGCGAGAAAACACAGCGATATAGGGGACGCTATGGGACATGTGCAAAAAAACAGTGATACAGGGGAAGGTATGAGAGGTGTGCGAGAACACGGCGATATAGGGGAAATTGTAAGAGGTGCGCGAAAACATGGCAATACAGGAGAATGTATCAGAGGTGCGAGAAAACACAGCGATATAGGGGAAGTAATGATAGGAGCGAAAACATAGCGATATACGTGAAGACATGCGAGATGCGCGAAAACACGGCGATATAGGGTAAGCTATGAGAGGTGAGCAATAACACAGCGATCAAGGTGAAGCTATGGGATGTGCACGAAAACAGCGATGTAGGCGAAGCTATGGGAGGTGCGCGAAAACACAGCGATATAGGGGACGGTATGAGATGTGCATGAATACACGGCGATATTGGGGAAGCCATGAGAGGTGCCAGAAAACATAGCGATATACGGGAAGGTATGAGAGGTTTGCAAAAACACAGCGATATAGGAGAAGTTAAGAGAGGTGCGTGAAAACACAGCAATATAGGGGAAGGTATGAGAGGAGCACGAAAACAGAGTGATATCGGGGAAGGTATGGGAGGTGCGCGAAAACAGGGCGACATACGGGAATGCATGAGAGGTGCGCGAAGGCACAGTGATATAGGGGATGGTATGGGAGGGCGCAAATACACAGCGATATAGGGGACGTTATGAGATGTGCATGAAAACACATCAATATAGGGGAAGGTATGAGATGTGCACAAAAATACATCGATATAGGGGAATGTATGAGAGGTGCGCGAAAACAGCGATGTAGGCGAACCTATGGGAGGTGCGCGAAAGCACAGTGATATAGGGGAAGGTATGAGATGTGCATGAATACACGGCGATAGTCGGGAAGCCATAAGAGGTGTGCGAAAACACAACGATATAGGGGAAGGTATGAGAGGTGCGTGAAAACACAGTGATATAGGGGAAGGTATGAGAGGTGCGTGAAAACCTAGCAACATTGGGGACGTTATGAGATGTGCATGAAACCACGGTGAATTTGGGGAAGGTATGAGAGGTGTGCAAAAACACAGCGGTATACGGGAATGCATGAGAGGTGCGCGAAGGCACAGTGATGTAGGGCATGGTATGGCAGGTGCGCGAATTCATAGCGATATAGGGTAAGGTATGAGAGGTGCACGAAGACAGCGATGTAGGCGAAGCTATGGGAGGTGCGCGAAAACACAGCGATATAGGGGAAGGTATGAGATGTGCATGAATACACGGCGATAGTCGGGAAGCCATGAGAGGTGTGCAAAAACACAGCGATATAGGGGAAGGTATGAGAGCTGCGTGAAAACACAGTGATATTGGGAAAGTATGAGAGGAGCGCGAAAACAGGGCGATATAGGGGAAGTTATGAGAGGTGCGTGAATACCCAGCGACATTGGGGACATTATGAGATGTGCATGAAAACACGGTGATATTGGGGAAGGATTGAGAGGTGTGCAGAAACACAGCGATATACGGGAATGCATGAGAGGTGCGCGAAGGCACAGTGATATAGGGGATGGTATGGGAGGTGCGCGAATACACAGCGATATAGGGGACGTTATGAGATGTGCGCAAAAATACATCGATATAGGGGAAGGTATGAGAGGTGCGCGAATACACAGCGATATAGGGAAAGCTATGAGATGTGCATGAATACACGGCGATAGTCGGGAAGCCATGAGAGGTGTGCGAAAACACAGCGATATATGGGAAGGTATGAGAGGTGCGCAAAAAGACAGCGATATAGGGGTAGGTATGAGAGGTTCACGAAAACACAGCGATATCGGGGAAGGTATGGGAGGTATGCGAAAACAGGGCGATATAGGGGAAGGTATGAGAGGTGCGCGAAGGCACACGATATACAGGATGCTATGGGAGGTGCGCGAAAACATGGCGATATAGGGAAAGGTATGAGAGATGTCCGAAAACACAGCGATATAGGGGACGCTATGCGACGTGCGCGAAAACACAGTGATTTAGGGGAAGGTATGAGAGGTGTGCGAGAATACAGCGATGTAGGGGAAATTATGAGAGGTGCGTGACAACACGGCGATACAGGGGAATGTATCAGAGGTGTGAGAAAACACAGCGATATAATGGAAGTAATGACAGGAGCGAAAACTTAGCGATATAGTTGAAGGCATGAGAGGTGCGTGAAAACACAGTGATATAGGGGAAGCTAAGAGAGGTGAGCAATAACACAGCGATAAAGATGAAGCTATGGGATGTGCGCAAAAACACAGCGATATAGGGGAAGGTATGAGAGATGCGCGAAAACACAGCGACGTGGGCGTAGCTATGGGAGGTGCGCGAAAGCACAGCGATATAAGGGACGGTATGAGATGTGCATGAATACACGGCAATATTGGGGAAGCCATGAGAGATGCGCGAAAACACAGCAATATAGGGGAAGGTATGAGAGGTGCACGAAAACACAACGATAAAAGGGAAGGTATGGGAGGTGCGTGAAAACAGGACGATATAGGGGAAGGTATGAGATGTGTGCGAAGGCACAGCGATATAGGGGATTCTATGGGAGGTGCGCGAATACACAGCAATATGGGGGACGTTATGAGATGTGATTGAAAACACGGCGATATAGGGGAAGGTATGAGAGGTGCGCAAAAATACAGCGATATAGGAGAAGTTATGAGAGGTGCGTGAAAACACAGCGATATAGGGGAAGACATGAGAGGTGCTCGAAAACAGGGCTATATAGTGGAAGCTATGGGATATGCGTGAAAACATGGCGATACAGGGAAAAGTATGAGTGGTGCCCGAAAACACAGCGATACAGGGGATGCTATGGGACGTGCGCGAAAACACACTGATATAGTGGAAGGTATGAGAGGTGTGCAAGAACATGGCTATATAGGGGAAATTATGCGATGTCCGCGAAAACACGGCGATATATGAGAAGTTATGAGAGGTGAGTGAAAACACAGCGATATAGGGGAAGGTGTGAAGGTATGAGAGGTGCACGAAAACACAGCTATATAGGGGAAGGTATGAGAGGTGCGCGAAGGCACAGTGATATAGGGGACCGTATGGGATGTGCATGAAAACATGGAGATATCGGGGAAGAAATGAGAGATGCGTGAAAACACTGCGATATAGGGGAAAGTATGAGAGGTGCGCAAAAACACGGCGATATAGGGGAATGCATCAGAGGTGCGAGAAAACACAGCGATATAGGGGAAGTTATGAGAGAAGCAAAAACACAGCGATATAGGGGAGACATGAGAGGTGCACGAAAACAGGGCAATATAGTGAGAGCTATGGGATGTGCATGAAAACAGGGCGATATAGGGGAAGGTATGAGAACTGCGCGAGAACACAGCGATATAAAGGAAAGTAGGAGAGGTGCGCGAAAACTTGGCGTTATAGGGGAATGCATCAGAGGTGTGAGAAAACACAACGATGTAGGGGAAGACATGGGAGGTGCGCGAAAACAGGGCAATATAGTGGAAGCTATGGGACGTGTGTGAAAACACAGTGGTATAGGGGATGGTATGAGAGGTGTGCGAGAACACGGCGATATAGGCGAAATTATGAGAGGTGCGCGAAAACACGGCGATACAGGAGAATATATCAGATGTGCGAGAAAACACAGCGATATAGGGGAATTAATGAGAAGAGCGAAAACATAGCGATCTTGGTGAAGATATGACAGGTGCACGAAAACACGGCGATATAGGGGAATCTATGAGAGGTGAGCAATAACACAGCGATAAAGGTGAAGCTATGGGATGTGCGCGAAAAGACAGCGATATAGGGGAAGTTATGTGAGGTGCGTGAAAACCCAGCGATATAGGGGACGTTAAGAGATGTGCACGAAAACACGGCGATATTGGGGAAGCCATGAGAGGTACACAAAAATACAACGATATAGGAGAAGTTATGAGAGGTGCGTGAAAACACAGCGATATAGGGGGAGGTATGAGAGGTGCACGAAAACACAGCGATATAGGGGAAGGTATGGGAGGTGCGCGAAAACAGGGCGATATAGGGGAAGGCAAGAGAGGTGCGCGAAGGCACTGCTATATAGGGGATGCTATGGGAGGTGCGCGAAATCACAGTGATATAGGAGAAGACATGAGAGGTGCACAAAAACAGGGCAATATAGTGGAAGCTATGGGATGTGCCCGAAAACACGGCGATACAGGGGAATGCATCAGAGGTGCGAGAAAACACAGTGATATAGGGGACGCTATGGGACGTGCGCAAAAACACAGTGATATAGCGGAAGGTATGAGAGATCTGCGAGAACACGGCGATATAGGGGAAATTATAAGGGTTGTGCGAAAACATGGTGATACAGGGGAATGCTTCAGAGGTGCGAGAAAACTCAACGATATAGTGGAAGTAATGATTGGAGCGAAAACATAGCGATATAGGTGAAGACATGCGAGGTGTGCGAAAAAATGGCGATATAGGGGAAGCCACGAGAGATGAGCAATAACACAGCGATAAAGGTGAAGCTATGGGATGTGCGCGAAAAGAAAGCGATATAGGGGAAGGTATGAGAGGTGTGCGAAAACATCGATGTAGGCGAAGCTATGGGAGGTGCGCGAAAACACAGCGATATAGGGGACGGTATGAGACGTGCATGAATTAAAGGCGATATTGAGGAAGTAATGAGGGATGCGTGAAAACACAGCGATATAGGGGAAAGTATAGGAGGTGTGCGAAAACAGGGCGATATAGGGGAAGGTGTGAGAGGTGCACGAAGGCACAGCGATATAGGGGCTGCTGTGGGAGGTGCGCGAAAACACAGTGATATAGGGGACGGTATGAGATGTGTATGAAAACATGGTGATATAGGGGAAGCTATGAGAGGTACGCGAAAACACGGTGATATAGGGGAAAGTATGAGAGGTGCGCGAAAACTTGGCGTTACATGGGAATGCATCAGTAGTGCGAGAAAACACATTGATGTAGGGGAAGACATGAGAGTTCCGCGAAAACAGGGCAATATAGTGGAAGCTATGGGATGTGCGCGAAAACAGGGCGATATAGGGGACGGTATGAGACGTGCATGAATTAAAGGCGATATTGAGGAAGTAATGAGGGATGCGTGAAAACACAGCGATATAGGGGAAAGTATAGGAGGTGTGCGAAAACAGGGCGATATAGGGGAAGGTGTGAGAGGTGCACGAAGGCACAGCGATATAGGGGCTGCTATGGGAGGTGTGCGAAAACACAGTGATATAGGGGACGGTATGAGATGTGTATGAAAACATGGTGATATAGGGGAAGCTATGAGAGGTACGCGAAAACACGGTGATATAGGGGAAAGTATGAGAGGTGCGCGAAAACTTGGCGTTACATGGGAATGCATCAGTAGTGCGAGAAAACACATTGATGTAGGGGAAGACATGAGAGTTCCGCGAAAACAGGGCAATATAGTGGAAGCTATGGGATGTGCGCGAAAACAGGGCGATATAGGGGAAGGTATGAGAGGTGCGCGAAAACACAGCGATATAGGGGACGCTATGGGACATGCGCAAAAACACAGTGATATAGGGGAAGGTATGATAGGTGCACAAAAATACAACGATATAGGGGAAGTTATGAGAGGTGCGCAAAAATACAGCAATGCAGGAGAAGTTATGAGAGGTGCGTGAAAACACAGAGATATAGGAGAAATTATGAGAGGTGTGTGAAAGCACAGCGATATCGGGGAAGGAATGGGAGGTGCGCGAACGCACAGCGATATAGGGATGCTATGGGAGGTGCGTGAATACACAGCGATATAGGGGACGTTATGAGATGTGCATAAAAACACGGCGATATAGGGGAAGTTATGAGAGGTGCGCAAAAATACAGCAATGTAGGAGAAGTTATGAGAGATGCGTGAAAACACTCAATATAAAGGATGCTATGGGAGGTGCGCGAAAACAGGGCGATATAGTGGGAGGTATGAGAGGTGCGCGAAAACACAACGATATAGGGGACACTATTGGACATGCGCGAAAACACAGTGATATAGGGGAAGATATGAGAGGTGTGTGAGAACACGGCGATACAGGGGAATGTATCAGAGGTGCGAGACACAGAGCGATATAGGGGAAGTAATGAGAGGAGCGGAAACACAGCGATATAGGTGAAGACATGAGAATTGCGTGAAAACATGGCAATATAGGGGTAGCTATGGGAGGTGAGCAATAACACAGCGATAAAGGTGAAGCGATGAGATGTGCGTGAAAAGACAGCAATATAGGTGAAGCTATGAGAGGTGTGCGAAAACACAGCGATGTAGGCGAAGTCATGGGAGGTGCGCGAAAACAGGGCGATATTGGGGAAGGTATGAGAGGTGCACGAAGAAACAACGATATAAGGGATTCTATGGGAGGAGCGTGAATACACAGCGATATAGGGGACGTTATGAGATGTGCATGAAAACACAGCGATATTGGGGAAGCCATGAGAGGTGTGTGAAAAGACACCGATATAGGGGAAGGTATGGGAAGTGTGAGAAAACAGGGCGATATAGGGGAGGATATGAGAGGTGAGCGACAACACCGTGATATAGGGGATGCTATGGGAAGTGCGCAAGGCACAGTGATATAGGGGATGCTATGGGAGGTGCGCGAATACCCAGCGATATAGGGGACATTAACAGACGTGCATAAAAACACGGCGAAATTGGGGAAGCCAGGAGAGGTGCACAAAAATACAATAATATAGGCGATGTAATGGGAGGTGCGTGAAAACACAGTGATATAGGGGATGCTATGGGACGTGCGCGAAAACACAGTGATATAGGGGAAGGTATGAGAGATGTGCGAGACAACGGCGATATAGGGGAAATTATGAACGGTACGCGAAAACACGACGATACGGGAGAATGTATCAGATGTGCGAGAAAACACAGCGATATAGGGGAAGTAATGAGAGGAGCGAAAACATAGCGATCTAGGTGACGACATGAGAGGTGCACGAAAACACGGCAATATAGGGGAAGCTATGAGAGGTGCGCGAAGGCACAGTGATATAGGGGATGCTATGGGAGGAGCGCGAATACACAGCGATATAGGGTACGTTATGAGATGTGCATAACAACAGGGCGATATAGGGGAAGTTATGAGAGGTGCGCAAAAAACACGATGATACAGGGGAAGCTATGAGAGATGAGCAATAACACAGCGATAAAGATGAATCTATGGGATGTGCGCGAAAAGTCAGCGATATAGGGGAAGGTATGAGAGGTGCGCAAGGCACAGCGATATAGGGGGAGGTATGAGAGGTGCATGAAAACACAGCGATATAGGGGAAGGAATGGAAGGTGCTCGAAAACAGGGTGATATAGATGAAGTTATGAGAGTATGTGAAGGCACAGCAATATAGGGGATGCTATGGATGGTGCGCGAAAACACAGTGATATAGGGGAAGACATGAGAGGTGCGCGAAAACACGGCGATATAGGGGAAGCTATGAGAGGTGAGCAAAAACACGGCGATACAGGGGAAGCTATGAGAGGTGAGCAATAACACAGCGATAGTGAATCTGTGGGATGTGCGCAAAACGACAGCGATTTAGGGGAAGGAATGAGAGGTGCGCAAGGCACAGCGATATAGGGCATGCTATGGGAGGTGCCTGAATACACAGCGATATAGGGGACGTGATGAGATGCGCATGAAAACGCAGCGATATTAAGGAAGTTATGAGAGGTGCTCAAAGACACAGCGATATAGGAGAAGCTATGAGAGGTGTGTGAAAACACAGCGATATAGGGAAGGTATGAGAGGTGCACGAAAACAGCGATATAGGTGAAGGAATGGGAGGTGCGCGAAAACAGGGCGATATAGGTGAATGAATGCGAGGAGCGTGAAAACAGGGCGATATAGGGGAAGATATGAGAGGTGCGCGAAGGCACAGCGAAATAGGGGATGCTATGGGAGGTGCGCGAATACACAGCGATATAGGGGACGTTATGAGATGTGCATAACAATACGGCGATATAGGGGAAGTTATGAGAGGTGTGCAAAAACACCGCGATGTAGGGGAAGCTATGAGAGGTGAGCAATAATACAGCGATAAAGGTGAATCTATGCGATGTGCGCGAAAAGACAGCGATATAGGGAAAGGTATGAGAGGTGTGTGAAAACACAGCGATATAGGGGACGGTATGAGAGGTGTGTGAAAACACAGCGATATAGGGGATGGTACGAGATGAGCATGAATACACAGCGATAGTCGGGAAACCATGAGAGTTGTGCGAAAACAGAGCGATATAGGGGAAGTTATGAGAGGTGAGCAAAAATTCGGCATCATAGGGGACGTTATGAGAAGTGTATGAAAACATGGCGATATACGGAAAGGTATGAGAGGTGCACGAAGGCACAGCGATATAGGGGATGCTATGGGAGGTTCGCGAAAACACAGTGATATAGGGGACGGCATGAGATGTGTATGAAAACACGGCAATATATGGGAAGCTATGAGAGGTGCGTGAAAGCACGGCGATATATGGGAAAGTATGAGAGGTGCGCGAAAACTTGGCGTTACAGGCGAATGCATCAGAGGTGTGAGAAAACACAGCAATGTAGGGGAAGACATGAGAGGTGCGCGAAAACAGGGCAATATAGTGGCAGCTATGGGATGTGCGCAAAAACAGGGCGATATAGGGGAATGTAAGAGAGGTGCGCGAAAGCACAGCGATATAGGGGACTCTATGGGACTTGCGCAAAAACACAGTGATATAGGGGAAGGTATGAGGGATGTGCGAAAACACGGCGATACGGGATAATGTATCAGACGTGCGAGAAAACACAGCGATATAGGGGAAGTAATGAGAGGAGCAAAAACATAGCGATCTCGGTGAAGACATGAGAGGTGCGCGAAAACACGGCGATATGGGGGAAGCTATGAGAGGTGAGCAAAAACACGGCTATACAGGGGAAGCTATGAGAGGTTAGCAAAAACACAGCGATAAAGGTGAACCTATGGGATGTACACGAAAAGGCAGCAATATAGGGGAATCTATGAGAGGTGCGCAATGCACAGCGATATAGGGGATGCTATGGGCGGTGCGTGAATACACAGCGATATAGGGGAAGGTATGATAGGTGCACAAAAATACAACGATATAGGGGAAGTTATGAGAGGTGCGCAAAAATACAGCAATGCAGGAGAAGTTATGAGAGGTGCGTGAAAACACAGAGATATAGGAGAAATTATGAGAGGTGTGTGAAAGCACAGCGATATCGGGGAAGGAATGGGAGGTGCGCGAACGCACAGCGATATAGGGATGCTATGGGAGGTGCGTGAATACACAGCGATATAGGGGACGTTATGAGATGTGCATAAAAACACGGCGATATAGGGGAAGTTATGAGAGGTGCGCAAAAATACAGCAATGTAGGAGAAGTTATGAGAGATGCGTGAAAACACTCAATATAAAGGATGCTATGGGAGGTGCGCGAAAACAGGGCGATATAGTGGGAGGTATGAGAGGTGCGTGAAAACACAACGATATAGGGGACACTATTGGACGTGCGCGAAAACACAGTGATATAGGGGAAGATATGAGAGGTGTGTGAGAACACGGCGATACAGGGGAATGTATCAGAGGTGCGAGACACAGAGCGATATAGGGGAAGTAATGAGAGGAGCGGAAACACAGCGATATAGGTGAAGACATGAGAATTGCGTGAAAACATGGCAATATAGGGGTAGCTATGGGAGGTGAGCAATAACACAGCGATAAAGGTGAAGCGATGAGATGTGCGTGAAAAGACAGCAATATAGGGGAAGCTATGAGAGGTGTGCGAAAACACAGCGATGTAGGCGAAGTCATGGGAGGTGCGCGAAAACAGGGCGATATTGGGGAAGGTATGAGAGGTGCACGAAGAAACAACGATATAAGGGATTCTATGGGAGGAGCGTGAATACACAGCGATATAGGGGACGTTATGAGATGTGCATGAAAACACGGCGATATTGGGGAAGCCATGAGAGGTGTGTGAAAAGACACCGATATAGGGGAAGGTATGGGAAGTGTGAGAAAACAGGGCGATATAGGGGAGGATATGAGAGGTGAGCGACAACACCGTGATATAGGGGATGCTATGGGAAGTGCGCAAGGCACAGTGATATAGGGGATGCTATGGGAGGTGCGCGAATACCCAGCGATATAGGGGACATTAACAGACGTGCATAAAAACACGGCGAAATTGGGGAAGCCAGGAGAGGTGCACAAAAATACAATAATATAGGCGATGTAATGGGAGGTGCGTGAAAACACAGTGATATAGGGGATGTTATGGGACGTGCGCGAAAACACAGTGATATAGGGGAAGGTATGAGAGATGTGCGAGACAACGGCGATATAGGGGAAATTATGAACGGTACGCGAAAACACGACGATACGGGAGAATGTATCAGATGTGCGAGAAAACACAGCGATATAGGGGAAGTAATGAGAGGAGCGAAAACATAGCGATCTAGGTGACGACATGAGAGGTGCACGAAAACACGGCAATATAGGGGAAGCTATGAGAGGTGCGCGAAGGCACAGTGATATAGGGGATGCTATGGGAGGAGCGCGAATACACAGCGATATAGGGTACGTTATGAGATGTGCATAACAACAGGGCGATATAGGGGAAGTTATGAGAGGTGCGCAAAAACACGATGATACAGGGGAAGCTATGAGAGATGAGCAATAACACAGCGATAAAGATGAATCTATGGGATGTGCGCGAAAAGTCAGCGATATAGGGGAAGGTATGAGAGGTGCGCAAGGCACAGCGATATAGGGGGAGGTATGAGAGGTGCATGAAAACACAGCGATATAGGGGAAGGAATGGAAGGTGCTCGAAAACAGGGTGATATAGATGAAGTTATGAGAGTATGTGAAGGCACAGCAATATAGGGGATGCTATGGATGGTGCGCGAAAACACAGTGATACAGGGGAAGACATGAGAGGTGCGCGAAAACACGGCGATATAGGGGAAGCTATGAGAGGTGAGCAAAAACACGGCGATACAGGGGAAGCTATGAGAGGTGAGCAATAACACAGCGATAGTGAATCTGCGGAATGTGCGCAAAACGACAGCGATTTAGGGGAAGGAATGAGAGGTGCGCAAGGCACAGCGATATAGGGCATGCTATGGGAGGTGCCTGAATACACAGCGATATAGGGGACGTGATGAGATGCGCATGAAAACGCAGCGATATTAAGGAAGTTATGAGAGGTGCTCAAAGACACAGCGATATAGGAGAAGCTATGAGAGGTGTGTGAAAACACAGCGATATAGGGAAGGTATGAGAGGTGCACGAAAACAGCGATATAGGTGAAGGAATGGGAGGTGCGCGAAAACAGGGCGATATAGGTGAATGAATGCGAGGAGCATGAAAACAGGGCGATATAGGGGAAGATATGAGAGGTGCGCGAAGGCACAGCGAAATAGGGGATGCTATGGGAGGTGCGCGAATACACAGCGATATAGGGGACGTTATGAGATGTGCATAACAATACGGCGATATAGGGGAAGTTATGAGAGGTGTGCAAAAACACCGCGATGTAGGGGAAGCTATGAGAGGTGAGCAATAACACAGCGATAAAGGTGAATCTATGCGATGTGCGCGAAAAGACAGCGATATAGGGAAAGGTATGAGAGGTGTGTGAAAACACAGCGATATAGGGGACGGTATGAGAGGTGTGTGAAAACACAGCGATATAGGGGATGGTACAAGATGAGCATGAATACACAGCGATAGTCGGGAAACCATGAGAGTTGTGCGAAAACAGAGCGATATAGGGGAAGTTATGAGAGGTGCGCGAAAACAGGGCGATATAGACGAAGTTATGAGAGGTGAGCAAAAATTCGGCATCATAGGGGACGTTATGAGAAGTGTATGAAAACACGGCGATATACGGAAAGGTATGAGAGGTGCACGAAGGCACAGCGATATAGGGGATGCTATGGGAGGTTCGCGAAAACACAGTGATATAGGGGACGGCATGAGATGTGTATGAAAACACGGTAATATATGGGAAGCTATGAGAGGTGCGTGAAAGCACGGCGATATATGGGAAAGTATGAGAGGTGCGCGAAAACTTGGCGTTACAGGCGAATGCATCAGAGGTGTGAGAAAACACAGCAATGTAGGGGAAGACATGAGAGGTGCGCGAAAACAGGGCAATATAGTGGCAGCTATGGGATGTGCGCAAAAACAGGGCGATGTAGGGGAATGTAAGAGAGGTGCGCGAAAGCACAGCGATATAGGGGACTCTATGGGACTTGCGCAAAAACACAGTGATATAGGGGAAGGTATGAGGGATGTGCGAAAACACGGCGATACGGGATAATGTATCAGACGTGCGAGAAAACACAGCGATATAGGGGAAGTAATGAGAGGAGCAAAAACATAGCGATCTCGGTGAAGACATGAGAGGTGCGCGAAAACACGGCGATATGGGGGAAGCTATGAGAGGTGAGCAAAAACACGGCTATACAGGGGAAGCTATGAGAGGTTAGCAAAAACACAGCGATAAAGGTGAACCTATGGGATGTGCATAAAAAGGCAGCAATATAGGGGAATCTATGAGAGGTGCGCAATGCACAGCGATATAGGGGATGCTATGGGCGGTGCGTGAATACACAGCGATATAGGGGACGTGATGAGATGTGCATGAAAACGCAGGGATATTAGGGAAGGTATGAGAGGTGCACAAAAACACAGAGATATAGGGGACGGTATGAGATGTGCATGAATACATGGCGATAGACGGGAAACAATGAGAGGTGTTCAAAAACACAGCGATATAGGGCAAGTTATGAGAGGTGCGTGAAAACACAGTGATATAGGGGAAGGTATGAGATGTGCATGAAAACATGGCAATATAGGGGAAGGTATAAGAACTGCGCAAAAATACAGTGAATTAGGAGAAGTTATGAGAGGTGCGTGAAAACACAGCGATATAAGGGAAGGTATGAGAGGTGCACGAAAACACAGCGATATTGGGGAAGGTATGGGAGGTGCGTGAAAACAGTGCGATATAGGGGAAGTTATGAGATGTGCGCGAAGGACAGCGATATAGGGGATGCTATGAGAGGTGCGCGAAAACACCCCGTGATATAGGGGAAGACATGAGAGGTGCGCAAAAACAGGGCAATATAGTGGAACCTATGGGATGTGCGCGAAACCACGGCGATACAGGGGAATGTATCAGAGGTGCGAGAAAACACAGCCATATAGGGGACGCCATGGGACATGCGCAAAAAAACAGTGATATAGGGGAATGTATGAGAGGTGTGTGAGAACACGGCGATATAGGGGAAATTGTAAGAGGTGCACGAAAACATGGCAATACAGGAGAATGTATCAGAGGTGCGAGAATACACAGCAATATAGGGGAAGTAATGATAGGAGCGAAAACATAGCGATATAGGTGAAGACATGCGAGGTGCGTGAAAACACGACGATATAGGGTAAGCTATGAGAGGTGAGCAATAACACAGCGATCAAGGTGAAGATATGGGATGTGCGCGAAAACAGCGATGTAGGCGAAGCTATGGGAGGTGCGCGAAAACACAGCGATATAGGGGACGGTATGAGATGTGCATGAATACACGGCGATATTGGGGAAGCCATGAGAGGTGAGCAAAAAGACGGCGATACAGGGGAAGCTATGAGAGGTGAGCAAAAACACAGCGACATAGGAGAAGTTAAGAGAGGTGCGTGAAAACACAGCGATATAGAGGAAGGTATGAGAGGTGCAAAAAAAACACAGTGATATAGGAGAAGTTATGAGAGGTGTGAGAGGTGTGTGAAAACACAGCGATATAGGGGAAGGTATGAGAGGTGCACGAAAACAGCGATATAGGTGAAGGAATGGGAGGAGCGCGAAAACAGGGTGATATAGGGGAAGGTACAAGAGGTGTGCAAGGCACAGCGATATAGGGGGAGGTATGAGAGGTGCACAAAAACACAGAGATATAGGGGACGGTATGAGATGTGCATGAATACATGGCGATAGACGGGAAACAATGAGAGGTGTTCAAAAACACAGCGATATAGGGCAAGTTATGAGAGGTGCGTGTAAACACAGTGATATAGGGGAAGGTATGAGAGGAGCGCGAAAACAGGGCGATATAGGGGAAGTTATGAGAGATGCGTGAAAACCCAGTGATATAGGGGACATTATGAGATGTGCATGAAAACACGGCGATAATGGGGAAGGTATGAGAGGTGCGCGAAGGCACAGCGAAATAGGGGACGTTATGAGATGTACATAAAAACACGGCGATATAGGGCAAGTTATGAGAGGTGCGCAATAATACAGTAATATAGCAGAAGTTATTAGAGGTGCGTGAAAACACAGCGATATAGGGGAAGTTATGAGAGGTGCGCAATAATACAGTAATATAGCAGAAGTTATTAGAGGTGCGTGAAAACACAGCGATATAGGGAGAGGTATGAGAGGTACACAAAAACGCAGCGATATAGGGGAAGGTATGGGAGGTGCTCGAAAGCAGGGTGATATAGTGGAGATTATGAGAGGTGCGTGAAAACCCAGCGATATAGGGGAGGTTATGAGATGTGCATGAAAATACGGCGATATAGGGGGAGGTATGAGAGGTGCACGAAAACGCAGCGTTATAAGGGAACGTATAGGAGGTGCGCGAAAACAGGGCGCTATAGGGGAAGGTATGAGAGGTGCACAAAGGCACATTCGATATAGGGGATGCTATGGTAGGTGCGCAAAAACACAGCGATATAGGAGACGGGATGAGATGTGCATAAAAATGTGGCGATATTGGGGGAGGTATGAGTGGTGCGCGTAAACACGGCGATATAGGGGAAAGTATGCGAGGTGCGCGAAAACTTGGCCTTACAGGGGAATGCATCAGTAGTGCCAGAAAACACAGCAATGTAGTGGAATACATGAGAGGTGCGCGAAAACGGGGCAATATAGTGGAAGCTATGGGATGTGCACGAAAACAGGGCGATATAGGGTAAGGTATGAGAGGTGTGCGAAAACACAGCAATATAGGGGACGCAATGCGACGTTCGCGAAAACACAGTGATATAGGGGAAGGTATGAGAGATGTGCGAGAACACGGCGATATAGGGGAAATTATGAGAGGTTTGCGAAAACACGGCGATATGGGAGAATGTATCAGATGTGCGAGAAAACACAGCGATATAGGGGAAGTATTGAGAGGAGCAAAAACATAGCGATCTAGGTGAAGACATGAGAGGTGCGCAAAAACACGGCGATATGGGGGAAGCTATGAGAGGTGAACAAAAACACGGCGATACAGGGGAAGCTATGAGAGGTGAGCAATAACACAGCGATAAAGGTGAATCTATGGGATGTGCGCGAAAAGACAGCGATATAGGGGAAGCTATGAGAGGTGCGCAAGGCACAGCGATATAGGGGATGCTATGGGAGGTGCGTGAATACACAGCGATATAGCGGACGTGATGAGATGTGCATGAAAATGCAGCGATATTAGGGAGCTTATGAGAGGTGCACAAAAACACAGCGATATAGGAGAAGTTATGAGAGGTGTGTGAAAACACAGCGGTATAGGGAAGGTATGAGAGGTGAACGAAAACACTGCGATACAGGGGAAGTTATGAGAGGTGCGCAATAATACAGCAATATAGGAGAAGTTATTAGAGGTGCGTGAAAACACAGCAATATAGGGGGAGGTATGAGAGGTATACGAAAACACAACGATATAGGGGAACGTATGGGAGGTGCTCGAAAGCAGGGTGATATAGGGGAAGTTATGAGAGGTGCGTGAAAACACAGCGATATAGGGGACGCAATGAGACGTTCGCGAAAACACAGTGGTATAGGGGAAGGTATGAGAGGTGTGCGAGAACACAGCGATATAGGGGAAATTATGAGAGGTGTGCGAAAACACGGCGATATGGGAGAATGTATCAGATGTGCGAGAAAACACAGCGATATAGGGGAAGTATTTAGAGGAGCGAAAACATAACGATCAAGTGAAGACATGAGAGGTGCGCAAAGACACGGAGATATGGGGAAGCTGTGAGAGGTGAGCAAAAACACGGCGATACAGGGGAAGCTATGAGAGTTGAGCAATAACACAGCGATGAAGGTGAATCTATGGGATGTGCGTGAAAAGACAGCGATATAGGGGAAGCTATGAGAGGTGCGCAAGGCACAGCGATACAGGGGATGCTATGGGAGGTGCGTGAATACACAGCGCTATAGGGGACGTGATGAGATGTGCATGAAAACGCAGCGATTTTAGGGAAGTTATGAGAGGTGCACAAAAACGCATCGATATAGGGGAAGTTATGAGAGGTGTGTGAAAACACAGCGATATAGGGAAGCTATGAGAGGTGCACGAAAACATGGCGATATAGGGGAAGTTATGAGAGGTGCACAATAATACAGCGATATAGGAGAAGTTATTAGAGGTGCGTGAAAACACAGCAATATAAGGGGAGGTATGAGAGGTACACGAAAACATAGCGATATAGGGGAAGGTATGGGAGGTGCTCGAAAGCAGGATGATATAGGGGAAGTTATGAGAGGTGCGTGAAAATCCAGTGATATAGGGGACGTTATGAGATGTGCATAAAAACACGGCGATATAGAGGAAGTTATGAGAGCTGCGCAAAAATACAGCAATATAGGAGAAGTTATGAGAGGTGCGTGAAAACACAACGATAGAAGGGGAGGTATGAGAGGTGCCCGAAAACACAGCGATATAAGGGAAGGTATAGGAGGTGGGCGAAAACAGGGCGATATAGAGGAAGGTATGAGAGGTGCACGAAGGCACAGCGATATAGGGGATGTTATGGGAGGTGCACGAATACACAGCGAAATAGGGGACGTTATGAGATGTACATAAAAAAACGACAATATAGGGGAAGTTATGAGAGGTGCGCAAAAATACAGCAATATATGAGAAGCTATGAGAGGTGCGTGAAAACACAGCGACATAGGGGGAGGTATGAGAGGTGTGCGAAGGCACAGCAATATAGGGTTTGCTATGGGAGGTGTGCGAAAACACAGTGATATAGGGGAAGACATGAGAGGTGCGCGAAAACAGGGCAATATAGTGGAAGCTCGGCGATGTGCCTGATAACAGGGCGATATTGGGGAAGTTATGAGAGGAGCGCGAAAACACAGTGATATAGGGGAAGCTATGGGACATGCGCAAAAAAACAGTGATACAGCGGAAGGTATGAGAGGTGTGCGAGAACACGGCGATATAGGGGAAATTGTAAGAGGTGCGCGAAAATATTGCAATACAGGAGAATGTATCAGAGGTGCGAGAATACACAGCAATATAGGGGAAGTAATGATAGGAGCGAAAACATAGCGATATAGGTGAAGACATGCGAGGTGCGTGAAAACACGACGATATAGGGTAAGCTATGAGAGGTGAGCAATAACACAGCGATCAAGGTGAAGCTATGGGATGTGCGCGAAAACAGCAATGTAGGCGAAGCTATGGGAGGTGCGCGAAAACACAGCGATATAGGGGACGGTATGAGATGTGCATGAATACACGGCGATATTGGGGAAGCCATGAGAGGTGAGCAAAAAGACGGCGATACAGGGGAAGCTATGAGAGGTGAGCAAAAACACAGCGACATAGGAGAAGTTAAGAGAGGTGCGTGAAAACACAGCGATATAGAGGAAGGTATGAGATGTGCAAAAAAAACACAGTGATATAGGAGAAGTTATGAGAGGTGTGAGAGGTGTGTGAAAACACAGCGATATAGGGGAAAGTATGAGAGGTGCACGAAAACAGCGATATAGGTGAAGGAATGGGAGGAGCGCGAAAACAGGGTGATATAGGGGAAGGTACAAGAGGTGTGCAAGGCACAGCGATATAGGGGGAGGTATGAGAGGTGCACAAAAACACAGCGATATAGGGGAAGGTATGTAAGGTGCTCGAAAACAGGGTGATATAGATGAAGCTAATGGAGGTATGCGAAGGCACAGCAATATAGGCCATGCTATGGAAGGTGAGCAAAAACATGGCAATGCAGGGGAAGCTATGAGAGGTGAGCAAGGCACAGCGATATAGGGGATGATATGGGAGGTGCGTGAATACACAGCGACATAGGGGACGTGATGAGATGTGCATGAAAATGCAGCGATATTAGGGAAGGTATGAGAGGAGCACGAAAACACAGTGATATAGGGGAAGGAATGGGAGGTGCACAAATACACAGCGATATAGGGGACGTTATGAGATGTGCATAAAAACACGGCGATATAGGAGAAGTTATGAGAGGTGCGTGAAAACACAACGACATTGGGGGAGGTATGAGAGGTACACGAAAACGCAGCAATATAAGGGAAGGTATAGGAGGTGCGCGAAAACAGGGCAATATAGGGGAAGGTATGAGAGGTGCACGAAAACGCAGCAATATAAGGGAAGGTATAGGAGGTGCGCAAAAACAGGGTGATATAGGTGAAGGAATGGGAGATGCGTGAACACAGGGCATATAGGGGAAGATATGAGAGGTGCGCGAAGACACAGCGATATAGGGGATGCTATGGGAGGTGCGCGAATACACAGCGATATAGGGGACGTTATGAGATGCGCATAACAACACGGCGATATAGGGAAGTAATGAGAGGTGCGCAAAAACACGGCGATGTAGGGGAAGCAAGAGAGGTGAGCAATAACACAGTGATAAAGGTGAATCTATGGGATGTGCGCGAAAAGACAGCGATATAGGGGAAGGTATGAAAGGTGCGCAAGGCACAGCGATATAGGGGAAGGTATGGAAAGTACTCGAAAACAGGGTGATATAGATGAAGTTATGAGAGGTATGCGAAGGCACAGCAATATAGGGGATGCTATGGAAGGTGCGCAAAAACACAGTGATATAGGGGAAGACATGAGAGGTGCGCGAAAACAGGGCAATATAGTGGAAGCTATGAGAGGTGAGCTAAAACCCGGCAATACAGGGGAAGCTATGAGAGGTGAGCAATAACACAGCGATAAAGGTGAATCTATGGGATGTGTGCGAAAAGACATCGATATAGGGGAAGGTATGAGAGGTGTGCGAAAACACAGCGATATAGGGGACGGTATGAGATGTGCATGAATACACAGCGATAGTCGAGAATCCATGAGGGGTGTGCGAATACCCAGCAATATAGGGGACATTATGAGATGTGCATGAAAACACGGCGATATAGGGGAAGGTATGAGAAGTGCACGAAGGCACAGCGATATAGTGGATGCTATGGGAGGTGCGCGAAAACACAGTGATATAGGGGACGGTATGAGATGCGTATGAAAACATGGCGATATATGGGAAGCTATGAGAGGTGCGCGAAAACACGTCGATATAGGGGAAAGTATGAGAGGTGCGCGAAAACTTGGCATTACAGGCGAATGCATCAGAGGTGCGAGAAAACACAGCGATGTAGGGGAAGACATGAGAGGTGCGCAAAAGCAGGGCAATATAGTGGAAGCTATGGGATGTGCGCAAAAACAGGGCGATGTAGGGGAAGGTATGAGAGGTGCGCGAAAGCACAGCGATATAGGGGTCGCTATGCAGCGTGCGTGAAAACACAGTGATATAGGGGAAGGTATGAGCGATGTGCGAGAACACGGCGAGATTGTGGAAATTATGAGAGGTGCGCGAAAACACGGCGATATGGGAGAATGTATCAGATGTGCGAGTAAACATAGCGATATAGGGGAAGTAATGAGAGGAGCGAAAACATAGCGATCTCGGTGAAGACATGAGAGGTGCACGAAAACACGGCAATATAGGGGAAGCTATGAGAGGTTAGGAAAAACACGGCGATACAGGGGAAGCTATGAGAGGTGAGCAATAACACAGCGATAAAGGTGAATCTATGGGATGTGCGCGAAAATACAGCGATATAGGGGAAGGTATGAGAGGTGCGCAATGCACAGCGATATAGGGGATGCTATGGGAGGTGCGTGAATACACAGCGATATAGGGGACGTGTGAGATGTGTATGAAAATGCAACGATATTAGTGGAGGTATAAGAGGAGCACGAAAACACAGCGATATAGGGGAAGGTATGAGAGGTGCGCGTAAACACAGTGATATAGGGGAAGGTATGAGAGGTGCACAAAAACAGAGATATAGGAGAAGGAATGGGAGGTGCACGAAAACAGGGCGATATAGGTGAAGGAATGGGAGGTGCGCGAAAACAGGGGCAAAAAGATGAATTTATGAGAGGTATGCGAAGGCACAGCAATATAGGGGATGCTATGGAATGTGCGCGAAAACACAGTGATATAGGGGAAGACAGGAGAGATGCGCGAAAACACGGCGACATAGCGGAATCTATGAGAGGTGAGCAAAAACACGGCGATACAGGGGAAGCTATGAGAGGTGAGCAACAACACAGCGATAAAGGTGAATGTATGCGATGTGCGCGAAAAGACAGCGATATAGGGAAAGGTATGAGAGGTGCGCAAGGCACAGTGATATAGGGGATG